>NW_025890979.1:0-15831 GCF_002878395.1 Capsicum annuum
CAGTTGTAGATGTACTGCAGCTGCTTTGGCTACTTCCCTCTCCTTCCCCTCTTCCATTTCTGAACACCCAAATACAAAAAGCCTTTCAAGGTTCTTGAGATCCTGCAAGATATCAATTTTTGGTCTAAATCACTCTTGGACCCCTGGCCCACCCTAAAAAACGTGGGCTATAATACACCTATTTGGCTTGAAATATTTCGTTCGTGTCATTTCGCCCGTTTAACCACCCAAATGGCCCCATCCATACAAACGATCAACACTAGGCCACTCCTCAACCTCCCTGGCATGCCCCGATCAATTTTTTTCCTAAATCACGCCCGGGTACCGGGCCCACCCCGAAAACCTCAGTCTATAGCACGCTTGAAAATGCCCCGTTCGCACCATTTCGCCCGTTTGACCACCCAAATGGCCCCACCCACAAAAACGGACAATACTAGGCCGCTCCCCAGCCTCCCAGGCATGCCTCGATCGATTTTTGGCCCAAATCACACCCGGTCCCTGGGCCCATCCCAAAAATCATGGCTATAGCGCACCGATTTGGCTAAAAAAATATCCCGTTTGCGCCGTTTCGCCCGTTTGACCACCCAAATGTCCCTACCCATACAATCGGACAACACTAGGCCGTTCCCCAGCCTCTCTGACATGCCCCGGTCAATCTTTGGCTCAAATCACGCCTGGGCCCCTGGTCCATCCTAAAAATCATAGGCTATAGCACACCAACTTGGCCCAAAAATGTCCCGTTCGCACCGTTTTGACCGTTTGACCACCCAAATGGCCTCACCCACACAAATAGACAACACTAGGTTGCTCCCCAACCTTCCTGACACTCCCGGATCATTTTCAGCCCATATTACTCTCAGGCCTTGGTTTTACCTCGAAAATCGTGGGTTATACAACATATTAATTTACCCCAAAAGTACCCCGTTCGCATTGTTTTGCTCGTTTGACCACTCAAATGGCCTCGTCCATACAAACGGATAACACTAGACTGCTCCCTAGACTCCCTGGCATGCCCGATCGATTTTTGGCCCAAATCACATCCGCGCCCTGGGCCCTCCCCAAAAACTATGGGCTATAATACACTAATTTAGCCTGAAAATACCCCATTCGCGCCGTTTCTCCCGTTTCACCCTCCAAATAGCCCCACCCACACAAACTGACAACATTAGGCCGATCCTAGCCTCCTTGGCACATCCCAATTGATTTTAAGCCCAAATTACGTCCGGCCCCCGAGCCGACCCCTAAAAATGCGGTCTATAGCACACCGATTTAACCTAAAAATGCCCCATTTGAGCTGTTTGACCACCAATTGGCCACGCCTACACAAATGAACAACACTAGGCCGCTCATCGTCCTTCCTAGCACACTCCGGTCAATTTTTGCCGTAAATCCATCCCAGGCCTCGGGCCCAACCCAAAAACTGTGGGCTATAGCATAACGAATTGGCCCAAAAATGCCCCGTTCGCGCCGTTTCACCTGTTTGACCACTAAAATAGACCCTCCCATACAAACGGATAACACTAGGACACTCCCCAGCCTCCCAGGCACGTCCCGATCGATTTTTAACCCAAATAATGCTCGGGCCTCGGGCCCACCCAAAAAACCGTGGGCTATAGCACACCGATTTAGCCCCAAAACACCTCATTTGCGCGGTTTTGCCCGTTTGACCATCAAATGGTCCCACTCACACCAACGAAAAACACTAGGCCACTCTTCAGCCTCCCTGGCATGCCCTGGTCAATTTTTGACTCAAATTATTCCCGAGCCCACCCTAAAAACCATGAGCTATAGTTCACCGATTTGGCCCAAAAAATGCTCCATTCACGTCGTTTCGCCCGTTTGACCACCCAAATGGCCTCGCCCACACAAACGGACAATACTAGGCTGTTCCCCAGCCTCTACTGGCATGTGCCAATCGATTTTCAGCCCAAATCACATCCGAGCCACTAGCCCACCTTGAAAATTATGGGCTATAACACATCGATTTTGCCTGAAAATGCCCCGTTCGTGCCATTTTGTTTGTTATACCATCCAAATAGCCCCGCCCACACAAATGGAAAGCACTGGGCCGCTCCCCAGCCTCCGTCCAAATCACGTATGGGCCCCGGGCACACCCTAAAAATTATGGGCTATAACAAACTGATTTGGCTCGAAAATGCCCCTTTCGCATCGTTTCGCTAGTTTAACCACCCAAATAGCCTCACCATTACAAACTTACAACACTAAGTCGTTCACAGTCACCCTGGCGCACCATAAGCGATTGTTGGCCAAAATCACGCCCGAGCCCCATGCCCACTCTAAAACTCGTGGGCTATAGCATACCGATTTGGCCTAGAAATGTCACGTTCGCATCGTTTTACCCATTTTACCATATAAATGGCCCCGCCCACACAAGTGGACAATGCTAACCCGTTCCCCAACCTCCCTGACCTGCCCCGATCGATTTTGGGCCAAAATCACACCCGGGCATTGGCCCACCCAAAAACCGTGGCCTATAGCACACTGATTTTGTTTGAAAATGCCCTGTTTGTGCCATTTCGCCCGTTTGACCATCAAAATGGCCCCGCCCATACAAATGGACAATACTAAGCCGCTCTCCAACAGATTTTTGTCCTAGATCACGCTCTGGCCCTTGACCCACCCCCAAAATCGTGGGCTATAGCACATCAATTTTGCCCAAAAATGCCCTGTTCGCGCCGTTTCGCCCGTTTGACCATCGAAATGGCCCCTCCCACACAAACGGACAACACTAGGCCGCTCCCCAACCTCCCTGGCATACCCCAACCGATTTTTAGCCAAAATCATGCCCAGACCTCGGGCCCACCCCGAATATCGTGAGCTATACAACACATCGATTTGGCCCTAAAATACTTTGTTCGTGCTGTTTCATTCGTTTGACCACCCAAATGGCCTCGCCCACACAAACGAACAACACTAGACTACTTCCCAGCCTTCCTGGCATGCCCCGATCGATTTTCGGCCTAAATCATGTCCAGGCCCTCCCTATACAAACGGACAACACTATGTCGCTCTCCCTCCTTCCTAGCATTCCCTTATTGATTTTTGGCCCAAATTACGCTCGACCCCGGGCCTACACTTAAAACCGTGGGCTATAGCATATCGATTTGGCCCAAAAATGCCCCGTTCATGATGTTTTGCCTATTTAACCACCCAAATGGCTCCTCCCACTCAAGCAGACAACACTAGGCCGCTCCCCAGCCTTCCTGGCATGCCCCGGTTGATTTTTGGCCCAGATCCAGTCCGATCCCCGAGCTCACCTAAAAAACCGTTGGCTATAACATACTAATTTTGCTTGAAAATTCCCCAATCGCATCGTTTTGCTCATTTGATCACCCAAATGGATCATCCCAAACAAACAGACAACACTAGGCCACTCACCAGGCTGCCTGGCACACCCCGGTCAATTTTCGGCCAAAATCACGCCCGAGCTCCAAGCCCACCCTAAAAATCGTGGCTATAGCACACCTATTTAGCTCAAAAATGACCCATTCGCACCGATTTGCCCAATTGACCACCCAAATAGCCTCGCCACACAAACGAAAAACATTAGGCTGGTCTCCAGCCTTTCAGGCATGCCTCGATCGATTTCTGGCCCAAATCATGCCCGATCCCTGGGCCCAACCAGAAAACCGTGGGCTATAGCACACCGATTTAGCCCAAAAATATTCCGTTCCTGATGTTTCGCCTGTTTAAACACAAAAATAGCTCCGCCCATACAAACAGACAATACTGGGCCGCTCCCAAGCCTCCTTGGCATGCCTTAGTCAAGTTTTCGCCGATATCACGCTGACCTCAAAAATTGTGGGTTATAATAAAACAATTTGGCCCAAAAATGCCCCATTCGCGCCATTTTGCCCATTTGACCACCCAAATGGCCCCGTCCAAAAAAACGGATAACACTAGGCTGCTCACCAGCCTCCCTGGCACGCCCCGATTGATTTTATGCATAAAACACGGCTAAGCCCCGAGCCCACACCAAAAACCGTGGGCTATAGCACACCAATTTTGCTCGTAAATGCCCTATTCATGTTGTTTCGCCCGTTTAACCATCCAAATAGCCCCACCCATAAAAATGGACAACACTTAGCCGCTCTCCAGCCTTCCTGGCATGCCTCGATCAATTTTTGCCATAAATCACGCTCGAGCCTCAGGCCTACCCCAAAAACTGTAGGTTATAGCACACCGATTTGGTTCAAAAATGCCCTATTCATGTCGTTTCCCCGTTTGACCACCTAAATGGCCCTTCCCACACAAAAAGATAATACTTGATCATTCCTCAGTCTCCCTGGCACTCCTCGATTGATTTTTGGCCCAAATCATACCCTCGCCCGGGCCCACCCCAAAAACTGTTGGCAATAGCGCAAAGATTTGGCCTGAAAATGCCTCGTTCGCACCGTTTCTCCTATTTGACCACCCAAATATCTCCTCCCACACAATCGGAGAACACTAGGTCACTTCCCAGCCTCCCAAGCATGCCCCGATCAATTTTTGGCCTAAATCACGCTCGAACCCAGGGCAAATTCCAAAAATCATGGGTTATAGCACACTGATCTAGCCTGAAAATGCTTCATTCGCGTCGTTTCGCCCGTTTGACCACCCAAATGGCCTCTCTTACACAAACATACATTACTAGCCCGTTCCCCAGCCTCTCTGGCATGCCTCGATCGATTTTTGGCCCAAATCACACCCAGACCCACCCCAAAAACCATGGGCTATAGCACACCGATTTGGCTTGAAAATGCACCATTCGCGCTGTTTCGCCCGTTTGACCACCTAAATGGCCCATCCCATACAACGGATAACACTAGGCCGCTCTCCAGCTACCTTAGCATGCCCCAGTCGATTTTCAACCCAAATCACACCCGACCCTCGAGTGGACCCCGACAATCGTGGGCTATATCATATCGATTTGGCTGAAAAAATCTTCATTCACGTCGTTTCGCTCATTTGACCACCTAAATGGCCCCGTCTACACAAACGGACAACACTAGGCGACTCCCATCCTTCTTGGTACCCCCCGGTCGATTTTCAACCCAAATCATACTCGGGCCCACCCCAAAAACCGGGGGCTATAGCACATCAATTTTGCCCGCAAATGCCCTGTTTGCGCCTTTTTGCCCGTTTAACCACCCAAATGGCATCACCCACAAAAACGAAGAATACTAGGCTTTTTCCCAGCCTCCTAGGCACGCTCCGGTCAATTTTTGGCCCAAATCACGCTCGGGCCCCAGGCCTACCCCAAAAATCGCACTGATTTGGCTCGAGAATGCCTCGTTCACGCCGTTTCGCCTGTTTGACCACCCAAATCAGCCCGCCCACACAAACGAACAATACTAGCCCGCTCCACAGCCTCCGTGGCACGCCCAGATCGATTTTCAGGCCAAATCATACCCTGGTCCCCCTCCCCCCAAAAAATTATGGTCTACAGCAAACCAATTTGGCCCAAAATGCCCCATTTGCGCCATTTTGCCTGTTTGACTAGCTAAATTGCCTCGCCAATAAAAACGAACAATGCTAGTCCGCTCCCTAGGCTCCCTGGCACACCTCGGTCAATTTTTATCTTAAATCACCCCGAGCCCCAGGCACACCAAAAAAATCGTGGGATATAGTTCACTAATTTGGCCCGAAAATGTCTCGTTCGCACTGATTTGCTCGTTTGACCACCCAAACAGCCCCATCCACACAAGAGGACAATACTAGGCCGCTCCCTATCCTCCCTGGCATGCCCTTGTCAATTTTTGGCCCAAATCACGCCCATACCCACCCCGAAATCGTGGGATATACCACACCAATTTGGTTAAAAAATGCCTCATTCGCACCGTTTCGCCCGTTTGACCTTACAAATGGGCCTGCCCATAAAAATGAATAATAGTAGGCCGCTCCCCAGCCTTCCTGGCATGCTTGGATCAATTTTTTCCATAAATCACGCCCGGGCCCCAGGACTACCCCAAAAACCATGGGCTATAGCACACTGATTTGGCCTTAAAATGCCTCGTTCGCACTGATTCACCCGTTTGACCACCCAAATGGCCTCGCCCACACAAATAGACAACACTAGGACTCTTTCCTACCCCCTGGCATGCCCCAGTCGATTTTCAGCCTAAATCACGCCTGGGACCCAAGCCCACCTCAAAAATCGTGATCTATAGCACACCAATATGGAATGAAAATACCTTGTTCATGCCGTATCGCCTGTTTGACCACCTAAGAGGCCCTACCCACACAAATGGACAAAACTAGGCCGCTACTTGGCCTCCCTAGCATGCTTTGGTCGATTTTCAACCCAAATTAAACTCGATCCTCAGGCCCACCCTAAAAATTTATGGGCAATAGCACATCGATTTGGCCCTAAAATGTATCATTCATGTCGTTTCACTCATTTTACCACCCATATGGCCCCGCCCACACAAATGGACAACACTAGGTCGCTTTCCAGCCTCCTCAGTACACGCCAATCGATTTTTTACCCAAATCAAGCTCGGGCCCAACCCAAAAATCATGGGCTATAGGACAAAGATTTGGCTAAAAAATACCCCATTCACGTTGTTTCGCCAGTTTGACCACCCAAATGGCTCCGCCCACACAAACGGACAATACTAGGTCGCTCCCCATCCTTCCTGGCATGCCCCAGTCGATTTTTGGCCCAAAACACGATCGGGTCCCGGGCCTACCCCAGAAATTATGGGCTATAGCAAACCGATTTAGCCCAAAGATGGTCGGTTCGCATGTTTCGCCCGTTTGACCACCCAAAATGGCCTCGCCCATAAAAATGGACTATACTAGGCTGCTTTTCTGCTTCCCTAGCATGCCCCGATTGATTTTCAATCCAAATCACACCTGGGCCCTAGGCCCACCCCAAAATTAATGGGCTATAGCACACCGAATTGGCTTGAAAATTCAACATTCGCACCATTTTGCCCGTTTAACCACCCAAATGGCCTCGCCCACCAAACAGACAACACTAGGCTGCTCTCTAGCCTACCGGGCATTCCCTAGTCAATTTTTGGCCTAAATCACGCTCGGGCCCCGTGGTTACCCCAAAAACTATGGTCTATAGCACATCGATTTTGTCCAAAAATGCCTAGTTCATTCCATTTGACCACCCAAAAGGCTCCACCTACCCAAACGAACAATACTAGGCCGCTCTCCAGCCTCCTTGGCATGCCCCAGTTAATTTTCGGCCTAAATCACTCTAGGGCCCCGAGCCCACACCAAAAACCGTGGGCAATAGCATACTAATTTGGCCCAAAAATGTTCCGTTAGCACTGTTTCGCCCATTTGACAACCCAAATGGCCCCCACCCACACAAACGGAACACACTAGGCCTCTCCCTAACCTCCCAGGCATGCCCCCATCAATTTTCAGCCAAAATCACGTACGGGCCCCGGTCCCACCCCAAAAATAGTTGGCTATAGCACACCAATGTGGCCCAAAAATGCACCGTTCGCGCCATTTCGCCAGTTTGATTGCCCTAATATCCCCGCCCATACAAACAAACAACACTAAGCCATTCCCAAGCCTCCCTAGCATACCCTTGTCGATTTTTGGCCTAAATCTCGCTCGGGACCAAGACATCCCCAAAAGCCATGGGCTCAAAAATGCCCCGTTCGCGCCATTTTGGCCATTTGGCAACCTAAATGGCCCGTCCATACAAACGGAAAACACTAGGCCGCTCCACAGCCTCCCTAGCACATCCCGATAGATTTTTTGCCTAAATTACGCTCGAGCCCTGGCCCACCCCAAAAAACATGGGCTATAACACATTGATTTGGCCCGAAAAATTCCTCATTCATGCCATTTTGCTCGTTTGACCACCCAAATTGCCCCGCCCACACAAACCAACAAGACTAGGCCGCTCCTCAGCCACCCTAGCACGCCTCAATAAATTTTTGGCCCAAATTATGCCTGGCCCAGGGACCACCCCAAAAATTATGGTCTATACAGTAAACTAATTTATCCCAAAAATACCCTGTTTGCGTCGTTTTGCCCGTTAGACCACCCAAATTACCTCGCCCACACAAACAGACAATGCTAGGCCGCTCCCCAGCCTCCCTGGCATGTGCCGATGATTTTCAGTACAAATCACGTTTGGCCCCCGGGCCCTCCCTCAAAATCTTGGGCTATAACACACTGATTTAGCCTAAAAATGCCCCATTCACATCGTTTCAATCATTTGACCACCCAAATGGGCCCGCCCGTACAAACGGACAATACTAAGCCGTTTCTCAGCCTCCCTGGCACGCCTCGATCAATTTTTAACCTAAATTACGCCCGAGCCCTAGGTCCACCCCAAAAACCTTGGGCTATAGCATACCGATTTGGCTCGAAAAATGCCCCGTTCGCAATATTTTGCCTATTTGACCACACAAATGGACCTGCCTATCCAAACGGAGAACACTAGGCCACTCCTCAGTCTCCCTAGTATGCCTAGTCAATTTTTGGCCCAAATCATGCCCGGGCCCCTGGCCCACAGCAAAAATCATGGGCTATAATACACCGATTCCGTTCGTGCTGTTTCTCCCGTTTAACCACCAAAATGGCCGCACTCATACAAACGGACAATAATAGGCCGCTCTTCAGCCTCCCTAGCATGCCTCAGTCGATTTTTGGCCCAAATCACGCCTAGGCCCCTGGCCCACCCCAAAAACCATGGGCTATAACACACCAATTTGGCTCAAAAATGCCTCGTTCGTGTTGTTTCGCCTGTTTTAACCACTCAAATGGCTCCGCCCATACAAACGAACAACACTAGGCCACTCTTCAGCATCCCTGGCATGCTCCGATCGATTTTTATCCCAAATCACGCCCGGGTACCGGGCCCACCCTAAAACCTGCAGGCAATAGCACACCGATTTAGCCCAAAAATGCCTCATTCGCGCCGTTTGGTCCGTTTGACCACCCAAATTGCCCTGTCCATACAAACGACCAACACTAGGCTACTCTCCAGCCTCCCAAGCATGCTCCGATCTATTTTTGGCCCAAATCACGCCCAATCCCTGGGCCCACCCTAAAAATCATGGGCTATAGCAAATTGATTTGGCTCGAAAAATGCTCCGTTTGTGACGTTTCACATGTTTGACCACCTAAATAGCCCCACCCATAAAATGGACAACGCTAGGACGTTCCTTAGCCTCCCTGGTATGCCCTGGTCGATTTTAAGCCCAAATCACGCTCGGGCCCTTGGACCACACCCAAAATCGTGGGCTATTATAGCACACCAATTTGGCCAAAAAATGCACCATTTACTTCGTTTTGCATATTTGACCACCCTAATGGTCCCACCCACACAAATGAATAATACTAGGTTACTCTCCAGCCTCCCTAGCATGCCCCGATTAATTTTTGGCCCATATCATGCCTGGGCCTCGGGCCCACCCCAAAAATCATGTGTTTTATAGCACACCAATTTAGCCTAAAAATATCCCGTTTGCGCTGTTTTGCTCGTTTGACCACCCAAATGGCCCCGTCTACACAAAGTAACAATACTAGGCCTCTCCCCAGCCTGTCTGGCATGCCCCAGTCAATTTTCGGTCTAAATCACGTCCGAGTACCTAGCCCACCCTGAAAATCGTGGGTTATAACACACCAATTTTACTTGAAAATGCCTCGTTCACGCCGTTTTGCTTGTTTGACCACCCAAATGGCCCCGCCCACACAAACGGACAACATTAGGCCTCTCCCCAGCCTCCCTTCAAATCACGCACGGGCCTCAGTCCCACCCAAAAAATTATGGGCTATAACAAACCGATTTGGCTCAAAAATGCCCCTTTTGCATCATTTCGCCCGTTTAACCACCTAAATGGCCCCGCCATTACAAACTGACCACTCGCAGCCTCTCTGGCATACCTCGATCAATTTTTTGACTAAATCACGCCCGAACACTGTGCCCACCCCAAAACCTGTGGGCTATAGTACACCAATTTGGCCCAAAAATGCCGCGTTCGTGCCGTTTCATTCATTTTACTATCTAAATGGCCTCGTCCACACAAACAGACAACACTAGGCCACTCCCCAGCCTCCCTGGCATGCCCCGATCTATTTTTAACCTAAATCACGCTCGGACCTTGGGCTCACCCCGAATACCTTGGGCTATACAACACATCAATTTGGCCCAAAATGCCTCTTTCGCATCATTTCATCCGTTTGACCACCCAAATGGCCTCGCCCACACAAACGAAACACACTAGACTACACCCTAGCTTTCCTGGCATGCCCTGATCAATTTTTGGCCCAAATCCCATTCAGGCCCTCCCTAAAAATCGTGGCATATAGCACATCGATTTAGCCTAAAAATGCCATGTTTAAGCCATTTCGCCTGTTTGGCCATCAAAATTGCGCCGCCCATACGAATTGATAATATTAGGATGCTCCCCATCCTCCCTGGCACGCCCCAATTGATTTTAACCCAAATCACGCCCGAGCCTACCCTTAAAACCGTGGGCTATAGCACACCAATTTGATCCAAAAATGCCCCGTTCGCATTGTTTTACCACCCAAATGGCACCGCCCACACAAACGGACAACACTAGGCCACTCTTTGACCTCTCTAGCACACCTCGATTGATTTTTTGTCCAAATCACGCCCGAGCCCTGACCCTACCCTAAAAACTGTGGGCTATAGCACACCGATTTGGCCTAAAAATGCCCTGTTTGCGCCATTTTGCACTTTTGACCACCTAAATAGTCCCTCACACACAAACGGACAATACTAAGCCACTCCCCATCCTGCCTGGCTCATCCCGATTGATTTTTAGCTCTAATCAGGCATGAGCCTCGGGCCCACCCCAAAAACTATTGGCTATAGCACACCGATTTGGCTTGAAAATGCCCTATTTATGCCGTTTTGTAATTTTGACCACCCAAATGGCCTGCCCATACAAACAGATAACACTATGCTGCTCTCCCTCTTTCCTGGAATGCCCTACTCGATTTTTGGCCCAAATTACGCCCGGCCCCTTGGCCCACTCTTAAAAATGTGGGCTATAGCATATCGATTTGGCTTGAAAATGCCCTATTCACGTTGTTTTTCCCATTTGACCACCCAAATGGCTCCGCCCAAGTAAGAGGACAACACTAGGCTGCTCCCCAGCCTCCCTGCCATGCTTGGTCAATTTTTGGCCCAAATCCAGTATGGTCCCCAAGCTTACCTCAAATCGTGGGCTATAGCATACTAATTTTGCCTAAAAATGCCCTAATTATGTCGTTTTTCTTGTTTGACACCCAAATGGCTCAGCTTTAACAAACCGACAACTCAAGGACGCTTAACAGCTTCCTTAGCATGCCTCGATTAATTTTTGGCCAAAATCACGCCCAGGCCCCGAGCCCACCCCAAAAACTGTGGCTATAGTACACTGGTTTGGCCCGAAAATGTCCCGTTAACGCAGTTTTGCCTATTTGACCACCCAAATAGCCTCGCCCATAGAAACAAAAAATACTAGGCCGCTCTCCAGCCTTCCTGGTATACCTCGGTCAATTTTTGGCCCAAATTATGGCCATCTCCCATGCCCAAACCAAAAACCGTGGGATATAGCACATCGATTTAGCCCGAAAATGCCCCGTTCCGCTGTTTCACTCATTTCAACACCAAAATGGACCCACCCACACAAACGGACAAGACTAGGCCGCTCCCAGCCTCCTTGGCACGCCCTAGTCAATTTTTGCCCAAATCACGCCCGGACACCGGGCCCACCCCAAAAACTGTGGGCTATAGCAAAACAATTTGGCCGAAAAATGCCCCATTCACACCGTTTCGCCCGTTTGACCATCCAAATAGCCCCGCCTAAACAAACGAACAACACTAGGTCGCTCCCCAGCTTCCCTGGCATGCCCCTACCGATTTTCAACACAAAACACGCTCAAGCCCCGAGCCCACCCTAAAAACTGTGGGCTATAGCACACCAATTTTGCTTGGAAATGCCCCATTCACGTCGTTTTGCCCATTTAACCACCCAAATGGCCCCGCCCAGACAAACGGACAATATTTGGTGACTCCCTAGCCTCCCTAGCATGCTCTGACCAATTTTATACCCAAGTTATGATCGGGCCTTAGGCCCACCCCAAAAACTGTAAGATATAGCACATCAATTTGGCTTAGAAATGCCCTGTCCATGCCGTTTCTCCGTTCGATCACCCAAATGGCCCCGTCTACACTAACGGATAATATTTAGTCGCTAATCAGCCTCCCTGGCATGCCCCGATCGATTATTGACCTAAATCACGCCCTGACCCCTGGCCTACCCCAAAAACTGTTGGCAATATCACACAGATTTGGTCCAAAAATGCCTCATTCACGCCGTTTTGCCTGTTTGACCACCCAAATAGCCCCGCCCACACAATCGGACAACACTAGGCCGCTCCCCATCCTTCCTGACATGCCCCAATTGATTTTTGGCCCAAAACACGCTCTGGCCCCAGGCCTACCCTAGAAATTTTGGGCTATAGCAAACCGATTTAGCCCGAAAATGGCTGGTTCACATGTTTCGCCCGTTTGACCATCCAAAATGGCCTCGCCCACAAAAATGGACTATACTAGGCCATTTTTCTTTCTCCCTAGTATGCCCCGATTGATTTTCAACCCAAATTACGCTTGGGCCCTAGGCCCACCCCAAAATTAATGGGCTATAGCACACCTAATTGGCTTGAAAATTCCACTTTCGCACCATTTCACTCGTTTAACCACCCAAATGGCCTCGCCTACCAAACAGACAACACTAGGCGACTCTCTAGACTATCGGGCATTACCCAGTTAATTTTTGTCCCAAATCACGCTCGGGCCCCGGGGTCTCCCCAAAAACTATGGTCTATAGCACACCAATTTTGTCCAAAAATGCCTCGTTCGTTCTATTTGACCACCCAAATGGCTCCACCTACCCAAACAAACAACACTAAGCCGCTCTCCAGTCTCCCTGGCATGCCTCGATTAATTTTCAACCTAAATCACTCCACGGCCCTGAGCCCACACCAAAAATCGTGGACAATAGCATGCTAATTTCGCCCGAAAATGCTCCGTTAGCACTGTTTTGCCTATTTGACAACCCAAATGACCCCCACCCAAACAAACGGAACACACTAGGTCTCTTCCGAACCTCTCAGGCATGCCCCCATTAATTTTCATCCCAAATCACGTACGGGCCTCGGTCCCACCCCAAAAATAGTCGGCTATAGCATACCATATGGCCCAAAAATGCACCGTTCATGCCGTTTCGCCAGTTTGACTGCCTAATATCCCCGCCCACACAAATGGACAACATTAGGCCGCTCCTAAGCCTCCCTGGCATACCCTTGTCGATTTTTGGCCCAAATCTCGATTGGGAACAAGTCGTCCCCAAAAAACATGGGCTCGAAAATGCCTCGTTCATATCGTTTTAGCCATTTGGCAACCCAAATGGCCCCGTCCATACAAACGGAAAATAATAGGCCACTCCACAGCTTCCCTGGCACATCCCGGTGATTTTTTGCCTAAATTATGCTTGAGCCCTGGGCCCACCCCAAAAGACATGGTCTATAACACATTGATTTGGCCCAAAAAATGCCTCGTTCATGCCATTTCGCTCGTTTAACCACCCAAATCGCCTCGCCCACATAAACCTACAAGAGTAGGCCGATCCTCAGCCACACTAGCACGCCCTGATTGATTTTCAGCCTAAATTATGCCCGGCCCGGGACCACCCCAAAAATCGTGGGCTATACAGTAAACTAATTTGGCCTGAAAATACCCCGTTTGCGTCGTTTCGCCCTTAGACCACCCAAATGACCTCGCCTACACAAACAGACAACACTAGGCCGCTCCCCAGCCTCCTTGGCATGTGCCGATGATTTTCAATCCAAATCAAGGTTGGACCCCGGGCCCTCCCCAAAAATCATGGGCTATAACATACTGATTTAGCCAAAAAATGACCCGTTCACGTCGTTTCAATTGTTTAGCCACCCAAATGGGCCCGCCCACATAAACAGCAATACTAGGCTGTTTCTCAGCCTCCCTGGCACGCCTCGATCAATTTTCAGCCTAAATTACGCCCGAGCCCTGGGTCTACCCCAAAAACCATGGGCTATAGCATACCGATTTAGCTCGAAAAATGCCCCGTTCGCACAATTTCGCCTATTTGACCACCCAAATAGACCCGCCTAAACAACCGGAGAACACTAGGCCACTCCTCAGCCTCCCTGGTATACCTAGTCGATTTTTGGCCCAAATCACGCCTGGGCCCCTAGCCCACAGCAAAAATCATGGGCTATAACACACCGATTTGGCTCGAAAAATGCCCCATTTGTGCCGTTTCTCTCGTTTAACCACCAAAATGGCCCCACTCATACAAACGGATAACACTAGGCCGCTCTTCAGCCACCCTAGCATGCCTCGATCGAATTTTGGCCCAAATCACGCCTAGGCCCCTGGCCCACCCCAAAAACCATGGGTTATAACACACTGATTTGGCTCAAAAATGCCCCGTTCGTGCCGTTTTGCCTGTTTTAACCACTCAAATGGCTCCACCTATACAAACGGACAACACTAGGCCACTCTTCAGCCTTCCTGGCATGCTCCGATCGATTTTTATCCCAAATCACGCCCGGGTACCAGGCCCACCCTAAAAACCGCAGGTAATAGCACACCGATTTAGCCCAAAAATGCCTCATTCATGCCATTTGGCCCGTTTGACCACCCAAATTGCCCTGCCCATACAAGCGGCCAACACTAGGCTACTCCCCAGCCTCACAAGCATGCCCTGATCGATTTTTGGCCCAAATCACACCCAATCCTTGGGCCTACCCCAAAAATCATGGGCTATAGCACATTGATTTGGCTCAAAAAATGCCCCGTTTGTGCCGTTTCACACGTTTGACCACCCAAATATCCCCACCCATACAAATGGACAACACTAGGACGTTCCTTAGCCTCCCTGGCATGCCCTGGTCGATTTTAAGCCCAAATCACGCCCGAGCCCCTGGCCAAAAAATGCACCATTTGCTTCATTTTGCATATTTGACCACCCTAATGGCCCCACCCACACAAACAAATAATACTAGGTTACTCCCCAGCCTCCCTAGCATGCCCCGATTAATTTTTGGCCCATATCATACTCGGGCCTTGGGCCTACCCCCAAAATCGTGTGTTTTATAGCACACCAATTTGGCCCAAAAATGCCCAGTTTGAGCCGTTTTGCTCGTTTGACCACCCAAATGGCCCCGTCCACACAAAGTAACAATACTAGGCCTCTCCCTAGCCTGTCTCGCATGCCCTAGTCAATTTTCAGCCTAAATCACGTCCGAGCCCCTAGCCCACCCAAAAAATCGAGGGCTATAACACACCCATTTTGCTTGAAAATGCCCTGTTCATGCTGTTTCGCTTGTTTGACCACCCAAATGGCCCCGCCCACACAAATGGACAACACTAGGCCTCTCCCCAACCTCCCTCCCAATCACGCGTGGGCCTCAGTCCCACCCCAAAAATTGTGGGCTATAACAAACCGATTTGGCTAAAAAATAACCCTTTCACGTCATTTCGCCCATTTAACCACCTAAATGGCCCCGCTATTACAAACTAACAACACTAGGCCGCTCGCAGCCTCCCTGGTATACCTCAGTCAATTTTTTACCTAAATCACGCCCGAACACCGTGCCCACCCCAAAACTTGTGGGCTATAGTACATCGATTTGGCCCAAAAATACCGCATTCGTGCCATTTCACTCATTTTACCATCTAAATGGCCTCGCCCACACAAACAGACAACACTAGGACACTCCCTAGTCTCCCTGGCATGCCCCAATCTATTTTCAGCCCAAATCACGCTCGGACCTTGGGCTCACCTCGAA
>NW_025890979.1:18831-23704 GCF_002878395.1 Capsicum annuum
CCACTCCCTAGCCTCCCTGGTATGCCTCGGTCAATTTTTAGCCAAAATCATACTTGGGCCTACCCCAAAAACCGTGGGCTGTAGCACACTGATTTGGCTAAAAAATGCCCCATTCGCGCCATTTCGCCCGTTTGACCACCCAAATGGCCCTACCCACACAAAAGGATAGAACTAGGCCGCTCCCTAGCCTCCCTGGCAATCCCTGATTAATTTTCTACAAAAATCACGCCCAGAACCCTGGCCCACCCCAAAAACCGTGGGCTATAGCACATCGATTTAGCCTGAAAATACGTTGTTTCACCCGTTTAACCATAGAAATGGTCCCACCACAGGGACAACAGTAGGGTGCTCCCCAACCTCCCTGTAATGCGTCAGTCGATTTTCAGCCTAAATCACACCCGACCCTTAAGCCCACCCTAAAAACCGTGGGCTATAGCACATCGATTCAGCCCAAAAATTTCCTGTTCGCACTGTTTTGCCGGTTTGACCACCCAAATGGCCCCGCCAACTCAAACGAACAACACTAGGTCTTTCTCCAGCCCGCCTTCCACGTCCCAATTAATTTTTGACACAATTCACGCCGAGCCCCAAGCCCACCATAAAAATCTTGGGCTATAGCACACCGATTTAATCGAAAATGCTACGTTTATGCTATTTCGCCTGTTTGACCTCCCAAATAGCCCCGCCCATACAAACGGACAACACTACGCCACTCCCTATCGTACCTGGCATGGATCGACCGATTTTTATCCAAAATCACACCCGAGCCCACCTCGAAAACCATGGTCTATTGCACACCAATTTTGCCCATAATTGCCCTATTTGTACCGTTTTGTCCGTTTGACCACCCAATTGCCCCACCAACAAAAATAAATAATGCTTGGCCGCTCCCCAGCCTCCCTGGCATACCTCGATAGATTTTCAGCTTAAATCACCCCGACCCCGGGTACACCCCAAAATCCTGGGATATAGCTCACTGATTTGGCCCGAAAATGTCTTGTTTCTGCTGTTTCGTTCGTTTGACCACCCAAACAGCCCCGCCCACACAAGCGAACAACACTAGGCCTCTCCCTGGCACGCCCAGGCCCACCCCAAAATCGTGGGTAATAACAAACTAATTGGATAATACTAGGCAACTCTCCAGCCTCCCTGGCATGCCTCGATCGATTTTCGGTCGGGTTTAGCCTAAATCAAGCACGAGCCCTGGGCGCACCCCAAAAATAATTGGATATAGCTCACTGATTTGGCCCAAAAATGTTTTGTTTATGCCGTTTCGCTCGTTTGACCACCCAAACAGCCCCGCCCACACAAGAGGACGATACTAGGATGCTCCCAAGCCTCCCTCGTATGCCCTGGTCAGTTTTTGGCCCAAATCACGCTCAGTACCGGGCCCACCCCAAAAACCGTGGGCTATAGCACACCGATTTTGCTAAAAAATAACTCATTCATGCCGTTTTATCCATTTAACCACCCTAATGACCCTGCTCACACAAACTGACAAGACTAGGATACTTCTCAGCCTCCCTGGAATGCCTCAGTTGATTTTTGACCCAAAGCACGCATGGGCCCTGGGCCCAACCCAAAAACCATTTGACAAATCAAATGGCCCCTCATAGACAAATGGAGAACACTAGGCCGCTCTCTAGCCTTCATGGCACACCCCAAGTGATATTTGGCCCAAATCACACTTGGTCCTTGGGCTCATCCCAAAAACCGTGGGCTATAGCACACTGATTTAGCCCAAAAATGCCCCGTTCACGCCGTTATGCCCCCTTTACCACACAAATAGCCCGCCCACACAAACGTACAACACAAGGCTGCTCTCCAGCCTTCTTTGAACGCCTCGGTAAATTTTCAAACAAAATCATGCCCGAGCCCCGTACCCAGCCCGAATATTGTGGACTATAGCACACCTATTTGGCCCAAAAATGCCCTGTTCGGGCTGTTTTGCCCGGTTGACCACCCAAATAGACAACACTAGGTTATTCCCAGCCTCCCTGGTACTCCCCGATTGATTTTCGGCTAAAATTATGCTTGGGCCATGGGCGAAAATGCCCCATTCGCATCATTTCTCCCGTTTGACCACCCAGATAGCCTCGCGCACATAAATGAACACTAGACCGCTCCCCAACCTCCCTTGCATGCCCCAATCAATTTTTGGCCTATATCATGCCCGAGACCTAGGCCCACCCTAAAATTGTGGGCTATAGCACACCGAATTTCACCCGTTTGACCACCCAAATAGCACCACCCATATAAACAGACAAGACTAGCCCACTCCCCACCTCCCTGGCATTCCTCGATCAATTTTTGGACTAAAACATGCTTGGACCTCGGGCTCACCCCAAA
The DNA here is from genome assembly GCF_002878395.1 of Capsicum annuum. Taxonomy (NCBI): domain Eukaryota; kingdom Viridiplantae; phylum Streptophyta; class Magnoliopsida; order Solanales; family Solanaceae; genus Capsicum; species Capsicum annuum. Next base: position 21,181 of record NW_025890979.1, read on the forward strand.
AACCGTAGTCTATAGAACATCGATTTGACCCAAAAATTCCTTATTCTCGTCGTTTCGCTCATTTGATCACCCAAATTTTCCCGCCAACACAAACGGACAATACTAGGCCCGGTCAAGACTCGATCAATTTTTGGCCTAAATCACGCCTTGGCCCCGGACCCACCCCAAAAATCATGGTCATAGCACACCAATATGGCACGAAAATGTCCTATTCACGCCATTACGCCCATATAACCTTAAAAAGTGCCCCGTCTACACAAATGGACAACACTAGGACACTTTCCAGCCTCCTTGGCATGCTCCGATTGATTTTCAGCCGAAATCATGCCCGACCCCCGGGCACACCCCAAAAACCGCAGGCTATAACACACTGATTTGGCTAGAAAATGCCTCATTTGCACCGTTTCACTCGTTTGACCACAGAAATGTCCCCGTCAACACAAACAGACGACATTAGACCGCTCCCCAGCCTCCCTGGCATGCCCTGGTCAATATTTTGCCCAAATCACACCTAGGCCCACCCCAAAAACGGCAGGCTATAGCACACCGATTTGGCCATAAAATGCCCCATTCGCGCTGTTTCTCCCTTTTGACCATCCAAATGGCCCCGCCCATAAAATAGGCAACATAGAGCTCCCTGGCACACCCTGATCTAATTTTAGCCCAAATCACGCTCGGGCCCCGGGCGCACCCCGACAACCGTGGCATATAGCACATAAATTTGGCTGAAAAAAGCCCCATTTGCATTGTTTTTGCCTGTTTGACCACCCAAATGGCCCCGCCCACACATATGGACAACACTAGGACACTCTCTAGCCTCCTTGGTATGCCTCAATCAATTTTTAGCCCAAATCTTGCTTGGGTCCACCCCTAAAACCGTGGGCTATAGCACACCAATTGGCTAAAAAATGCCCCATTCGCGCCGTTTCACCCGTTTGACCATCCAAATGGACCTTCCCACACAAAGGGATGGCTCTAGGCCACTACCTAGCCTCTCTGGCACGCCTTGATCATTTTTTTGCAAAAATTATGCCCAGGCCCCTGGCCTACCCTAGAAACCATGGGCTATAGCACACCGAATTGGCCTGGATATGCCCCGTTTCACCCGTTTGACCACTCAAATGGCACTGCCCAGACAAACGGACAACACTAGGCTACTCCCCAGCCTCTCTGGAATGCCACAGTCAATTTTTCGGCTAAATCACACCCAGGCCTCGGGCCCACCCCAGAAACCGTGGGCTATAGCACACAAATTTGGCCCCAAACTTTTTTGTTTGTGCTGTTTTTCTCGTTTAACCACCCAAATGTCCCTATCGAAACAAATGGACGACACTAGGCCACTTTCTAGCCTCCCTGGCACTCCCTGGTCAATTTTTTACCCTAGTCACGTCGGGCCCAAACCTACCATAAAAATCGTGGGCTATAGCATACTGATTTGTCCAAAAATTCCATGTTTATGCCATTTCGCTCATTTGACCTCCCAATGGCCCCTCCAACACAGAGGAACAACACTACACCACTCCCCAACCTCCTTGGTACTCCTCGATCAATTTTTGGCCCAAATCATACCCGAACCCACCTTGAAAACCATGTATTATAGCACATCGATTTTGCCTGCAAATGCCCCTTTCACACTATTTCATCCGTTTGACCACCCAAATTTCCGTGCCTATAAGAATACATTGCTAGGCCGCTCCCCATCCTCCCTGGTATACTCTGGTCTATTTTCAACTTAAATCACCTCGAGCCCCGGGCACACCCCAAAAATCTTGGGATATATAGCTCACTGATTTTACTATAAAGTGTCTTGTTTGTGCCGTTTAGCTAGTTTGACCACCCAAACATCCCTGTCCATACAAGCGGACAATACTAGGGCGCTCCCTAGCCTCTCTGGCACGCCCTAATCGATTTTTGGCCAAGATCACGCCTAGGCCTACCCCAAAATCGTGGGCTATAGCACATCAATTTGGTTTGAAATTGCTTCATTCGCGCTTTTTTGCCAGTTTGACCATGCAAATGGCCCTACCCATACAATTGGAAAACACTAGGACGCTCCCCAGCCTACCTGGCATGGGTCGGTAAGTTTTGGACTAAATCACGCACGAGCCCCGGGTACTCCCCAAAAACCGCGGGATGTAGCTCACTGATTTGGCCCAAAAATATCTCATTTGTGCCGTTTCGCTCGTTTGACCACCCAAACAGCCCCACCCACACAAGCGGACAACACTAGGTCGCTCCCTAGCCTCCCTGGCATGCCGTGGTCGATTTTTAGCCCAAATCATGCCCAGGCCCACCCCAAAATTGTGGGCTATATCACTTCGATTTGGTTTGAAAATGCCACATTCGCGGTTTTTTACCAGTTTGACCATGTAAATGACCCCGCCCATACAATTGGACAACACTATGACGCTTCCCAGCCTCCCTGGCATGCCTCAGTCAGTTTTGGCCTAAATCATGCACAGCCCTGGGCGTACCCTAAAAACCGTGGGATATAGCTCACTCATTAGCCCAAAAATGTCTCGTC
>NW_025890979.1:23804-35818 GCF_002878395.1 Capsicum annuum
AGCCTCCCTGGCATGCCGTGGTCGATTTTTAGCCCAAATCATGCCCAGGCCCACCCCAAAATTGTGGGCTATATCACTTCGATTTGGTTTGAAAATGCCACATTCGCGGTTTTTTACCAGTTTGACCATGTAAATGACCCCGCCCATACAATTGGACAACACTATGACGCTTCCCAGCCTCCCTGGCATGCCACAGTCAATTTTGGCCTAAATCATGCACAGCCCCGGGCGTACCCCAAAAACCGTGGGATATAGCTCACTCATTAGCCCAAAAATGTCTCGTCTGTGCTGTTTCGCTCGTTTGACCACCCAAATAGCCCATTCCACACAAGCGGACAACACTAGGTTGCTCCCTAGCCTCCCAGGCATGCTCTAGTCGATTTTTAGCCAAAATCATGCCCAGGCCCACCCCAAAATTGTGGGCTGTAGCACACTAATTTGGTTTGAAAATGCCTCATTCATGCTTTTTTGCCAGTTTTACTATGCAAATGGCCCCGCCCATATAATTGGCCAACATTAGGATGCCCTCCAGCCTCCCTGGTATGCCTCGGTCAGTTTTGGACTAAATCATGCACGAGCCCCGGGTGCACCCCAAAAATCGTGGGATATAGCTCACTGATTTGGCCCGAAAATATATCCTTTGTGTCGTTTCTCTCGTTTGACCACCCCAACAGCCCTGCCTACACAAGAGGACAATACTAGGCCACTCCCTAGCCTTCCTGGTATGCCCTGGTCAATTGTTGGCCCAAATCACGCCCAGGCCTACCCCAAAATCGTGGGCTATAGCTTACCAATTTGGTTCAAAAATGCCTCAATCAATTTTAGGTCGGTTTTGGCCTAAATCACGGACGAGCCCCAGGCATACCCCGACAACCGTAGGCTATAGCATACCGACTTGGTCGAAAAAAGTCCCGTTCATGTCCTTTTTCTCGTTTGGCCACCCAAATAGCTCCGCCTATACAAAAGGACAACACGAAGCCGCTCCCTAGCCTCCCTGGTATGCCACGATGAATTTTTTACCCAAATCACGCATGGGCCCACCCAAAACACCATGGGCTATAGCACACTATTTTTCCCCAAAAATGCCCAGTACGCACCATTTCGCTTATTTGACCAGCCAAATTGCCCCTCCCATACAAACGAATAATAGAAAGCCGCTCTCCAGCCTCCCTGGCATGCCCCGATCAATTTTCACCACAAATCATGCTTGGGTCCCAGGCGCAACCTGAAAATCGTGGGCAATAGCACACTGATTTGGCCTAAAAATGCTTGTTTGCACCGTTTCGCCCGTTTGACCATCCAAATGGTGTGACCTATACAAACGGACAACACTAGGTCGCTCCCCTAACTCCCTGACATGCACCGATCAGATTTTGGACCAAATCACTCTCGGGCCCCGGGATCAACCTAAATTTCATGATCCATAGCACACCAATTTAGCTCGAAAATGCCCTATTTGTGTCGTATCGCCCGTTTGACCACCTAAGTGCCCCGCTCGACCCTTTTAGCATGATTTGGTCGATTTTTTGCCCACATTAAGGCTGGGCCTCTGGCCCACCCCAAAACCTGTGGGCTATAGCACACCAATTTATCCCTAACATGCACCATCTTGTCGTTTTGCTCGTTTGATCACCTAAATGGTCCCGCCCACACAAACAGACAATACTAGGCCGCTTCCCAGCCTCCTTAGAATACTTCGGTCATTTTTGGACCAAAATTAAGCTCAGGTCCACCCCAAAAATCGTGGGTTATAGCATACTAATTTGGCTTGAAAATGCTCCGTTCGCGCCGTTAGTCCCGTTTGACCACCCAAATGGCCCCGCCCATACAAACATATAATACTAGTCTACTCGCCAGCCTCTTTGTCATGCCCCGATCAATTTTTATTCCAAATAACGTACGAGCCCTAATCCTTCCCTAAAAACTGTGGGCTATAACACACTAATTTAGCCCAAAAATACCTCGTTTGTATCGTTTAGCCGGTTTTACCATACAAATAGCCCCGTACACACAAACAGACAACACTATGCCGTTCCTCAGCCCCTGTGGCATGGCTCAATCAATTTTTGGCCCAAATCAGGCCTGAACCCCGAGTCCATCCCTAAAATCGTGGGCTATAGCACACCGATTTAGTAAGAAAATGACCCATTCGCGTTGTTACGCCTATCTGACCACCAAAATAGCCCCGCACGCACAAATGGACAACACTAGGTTATTCCCCAGCCTCCCTAGCATGCCCTGGTCAATTGTTTCCCTAAATCACGCCCAGGCCCCTGGCTTAAACCAAAAACCATAAGTTGTATCATACTGATTTAACTGAAAAATGCCCTGTTCGCGCTATTTCATCCGTTTGACCACCTAAATGGCCCCACCCATACAAACGGAAAACACTAGGCCACTCCCCAACCTCCCAGGTACGCCCAGTTGATTTTCGGTTCAAATAACGCCTGAGCCGACCCCTAAAGTCATGGTCTATAGCACACCAATTTATCCTAAAAATTTTCTGTTCGTGTTGTTTTGCCTATTTGACCACCCAAATCGCCCCGCCCAAAAAATGGAAAACTCTAAAATGGTCCCAGCTTCCCTGGCATGCTCCGGTAGATTTTCGGCCCAAATCACGCCCGGGACCCAGGCCTACCCCAAAAAACCTGGGCTATAGCACACCAATTTGGCTCGAAAATGACTTGTTCACGTCATTACGCCCATTTGACCACCCAAATGGTCTCGTCCACACAAATGGACGGTACGAGGCAGCTCTCTAGCCTCCCTGGTACACCCCGATCAATTTTTGACCCAAATTACGCTCGGGTCAACCCTAAAAAACATGGGCTATAGCACGCTGTTTTGGCCCAAAAAAGCATAGTACGCACCATTTCGCCCGTTAGACCACCCAAATGGCCCCGCCCACACAAACGAATAATAGTAGGCCGCTTTGCAGCCTCCTTGGGACACCTCGATCAATTTTTGCCACAAATCATGCCCGGGTTCCAGGCCCACCCTAAAAATCATAGGATATTGCACACTAGTTTGGCCTAAAAACGCCCTATTTGCACCATTTCACCCGTTTTACCACCCAAATGGCCTCACCCACACAAACAAATAACACTAGGCCACTTTCCTACCTCCCTGGAATGCACCAATCAATTTTTGGACAAAATCATGCCCGAGCCCCAGGATCACCCCAAAATTCATGATCCATAGCACACCAATTTAGCCCGAAAATACCCTGTTCGTGCCGTATCTCCCGTTTGACCACCTAAGTGGCCCCGCTCATACAAACAGACAACATTAGGCCCCTCCTAGACCCTTTTAGCATGATTTGGTCGATTTTTGGCCCAAATTAAGGCTGGGCCTCTGGCCCACCCCAAAAACTGTGGACTATAGCACACCGATTTATCCCTAACACGAACCATCTTGCCGTTTTGCCCGTTTGATCACCTAAATGGTCCCGCCCACACAAACAAACAATACTAGACCACTTCCCAGCCTCCTTAGAATACTTCGGTCATTTTTGGACCAAAATTAAGCCCAGGACCACCCCAAAAATCGTGGGCTATAGCATACTAATTTGGTTTGAAAATGCTCCGTTCGCGCCGTTTCTCCCGTTTGACCACCTAAATGGCCCCGCCCATACAAACATATAATACTAGTCTACTCCCCAGCCTCCTTGTCATGCCCCGATCAATTTTTATTCCAAATCACGTACGAGCCCTGATCCTTCCCCAAAAACTGTGGGCTATAGCACACTAATTTAGCCCAAAAATGCCTCGTTTGTGTCGTTTAGTTGGTTTTACCTTGAAAATAGCCCTGTTCACACAAACGGACAACACTATACCGCTCCTCAGCCTCCGTGGCATGGCTCAATCAATTTTTGGCCCAAATCAGGCTTGAACCCCGGGTCCATCCCTAAAATCGTGGGCTATAGCACACCGATTTAGCAAGAAAATGACCCATTCGCGTTGTTACACCTATCTGGCCACCAAAATAGCCCCGCACGCATAAATGGACAACACTAGGTTATTCCCCAGCCTCCCTGGCAAGCCCTGGTCAATTTTTTGCCCAAATCACGCCCAGGCCCCTGGCTTAAACCAAAACCCATAAGTTGTATCATACTGATTTAACTGGAAAATGCCCTGTTCGAGCTATTTCGTTCATTTGACCACCTAAATGGCCCCACCCATACAAACGGAAAACACTAGGCCACTCCCCAACCTCCCAGGCATGCCCAGTTGATTTTCGGTCCAAATAACGCCTGAGCCGACACCTAAAGTGATGGTTTATAGCACACCAATTTATCCTGAAAATTTCCTGTTCGTGTTGTTTTGCCTGTTTGACCACCCAAATTGCCCCGCCCAAAAAATGGAAAACTCTAAAATGGTCCCAGCTTCCCTAGCATGCTCCGGTAGACTTTCGGCCCAAATCACGCCTGGGACCCAGGCCTACCCCAAAAAAACTGGGCTATAGCACACCAATTTGGCTCGAAAATGACTTGTTCACAACATTACAACCATTTAACCACCCAAATGGTCCCGTCCACACAAATGGACAGTACGAGGCAGCTCTCTAGCCTCCCTGGCTTGGGCTAACCCTAAAAAACATGGGCTATAGAACGTTGTTTTGGCCCAAAAATGCATAGTACGCACCGTTTCGCCCGTTTGACCACCCAAATGGCCCCGCCCAGACAAACGAATAATAGTAGGCCGCTCTCCAGCCTCCCTGGCACACCTCGATCAATTTTTACCATAAATCATGATCGGGTTCCAGGCCCGCCCTAAAAATCATAGGATATTGCACACTGGTTTGGCCTAAAAATGCCCTATTTGCACCATTTCACCCGTTTGACGACCCAAATGGCCTCACCCACACAAACGAATAACACTAGGCCACTTTCCTACCTCTCTGGAATGAACCAATTGATTTATGGACCAAATCATGCCCGAGCCCCGGGATCACCCCAAAATTCATGATCCATAGCACACCAATTTAGCCCGAAAATACCTTGTTCGTGCCGTATCGCCCGTTTGACCACCTAAGTCGCCCCGCTCATACAAACGGACAACATTAGGCCCCTCCTTGACCCTTTTAGCATGATTTGGTCGATTTTTGGCCCAAATTAAGGCTGGGCCTCTGGCCCACCCCAAAAACTGTGGGCTATAGCACACCGATTTATCCCTAACATGAACCATCTTGCCGTTTTGCCCGTTTGATCACCTAAATGGTCCCGCCCCCACAAACAAACAATACTAGGCCGCTTCCCAGCCTCCTTAGAACACTTCGGTCATTTTTGGAACAAAATTAAGCCCAGACCCACCCCAAAAATCGTGGGCTATAGCATACTAATTTGGCTTGAAAATGCTCCGTTCGCGCCGTTTCTCCCGTTTGACCACCCAAATGGCCCCGCCCATACAAACATATAATACTAGTCTACTCCCTAGCCTCCTTGTCATGCCCCGATCAATTTTTATTCCAAATCATGTACGAGCCCAGATCCTTCCCCAAAAACTGTGGCTATAACACACTAATTTAGCCCAAAAATGCCTCGTTTGTGTCGTTTAGCCGGTTTTACCTTGGAAATAGCCCCGTACACACAAACGGACAACACTATCCCGCTTCTCAGCCTCCGTGGCATGGCTCAATCAATTTTTGGCCCAAATCAGGCCTGAACCCCGGGTTCATCCCTAAAATCGTGGGCTATAGCACACCGATTTAGCAAGAAAATGACCCATTCGCGTTGTTACGCCTATCTGGCCACCAAAATAGCCCTGCACGCACAAATGGACAACACTAGGTTATTCCCCAGCCTCCCTGGCATGCCCTGGTCAATTCTTTGCCCAAATCACGCCCAGACTCCTGGCTTAAACCAAAAACCATAAGTTGTATCATACTGATTTAACTGGAAAATGCCCTGTTCGCGCTATTTCGTCCGTTTGACCACCTAAATGACTCCACCCATACAAACGGAAAACACTAGGCCACTCCCCAACCTCCCAGGCACGCCCAGTTGATTTTCGGTCCAAATAACGCCTGAGCCGACCCCTAAAGTCATGGTCTATAGCACACCAATTTATCCTGAAAATTTCCTGTTCGTGTTGTTTTGCCTGTTTGACCACCCAAATCGCCCCGCCCAAAAAATGGAAAACTCTAAAATGGTCCCAGCTTCCCTAGCATGCTCCGGTAGACTTTCGGCCTAAATCACGCCCGGGACCCAGGCCTACCCCAAAAAAACTGGGCTATGGCACACCAATTTGGCTCGAAAATGGATTGTTCACGACATTACGCCCATTTAACCACCCAAATGGTCCCGTCCACACAAATGGACAGTACGAGGCAGCTCTCTAGCCTCCCTGGTACACCCCGACCAATTTTTGACCAAAATTATGCTCGGGCCAACCCTAAAAAACATGGGCTATAGCACGCTGTTTTGGCCCAAAAATTCATAGTACACACCGTTTCGCCCGTTTGACCACCCAAATGGCCCCGCCCACACAAACGAATAATAGTAGGCCGCTCTCCAGCTTCCCTAGCACACCTCGATCAATTTTTGCCACAAATCATGCCCGAGTTCCAGGCTCGCCCTAAAAATCATAGGATATTGCACACTGGTTTGGCCTAAAAACGCCCTATTTGCACCATTTCACCCGTTTGACCACCCAAATGGCCTCACCCACACAAACAAATAACACTAGGCCACTTTTCTACCTCTCTGGAATGCACCAATCAATTTTCGGACCAAATCATGCCCGAGCCCCAGGATCACCCCAAAATTCATGATCCATAGCACACCATTTTAGCCCGAAAATACCCTGTTCGTGCCGTCTCGCCCGTTTGACCACCTAAGTGGCCCCGCCCAAACAAATAGATAACACTAGGCCCCTCCCGACCCTTTTAGCATAATTTGGTCAATTTTTGGCCCAAATTAAGGCTGGGCCTCTGGCCCACCCCAACAAACTGTGGGCTATAGCACACCGATTTATCCCTAACATGAACCATCTTGCCGTTTTGCCTGTTTGATCACCTAAATGGTCCCGCCCACACAAACAGACAACACTAGGCCGCTTCCCAGCCTCCTTAAAACACTTCGGTCATTTTTGGACCAAAATTAAGCTCAGGCCCACCCCAAAAACCGTGGACTATAGCATACTAATTTGGCTTGAAAATGCTCCGTTCGCCCCGTTTCTCCCATTTGACCATCCAAATGGTCCCACCTATAAAAGCATATAATACTAGTCTACTCCCCAGCCTCCTTGTCATGCCCCGATCAATTTTTATTCCAAATCACGTACGAGCCCTGATCCTTCCCCAAAAATTGTGGGCTATAACACAATAATTTAGCCCAAAATGCTCGCACACAAAAACAGACAACACTATGCCGCTCCTCAGCCTCCGTGGCATGGCTCAATCAATTTTTGGCCCAAATCAGGCCTGAACCCCGGGTCCATCCCTAAAATCATGGGCTATAGCACACCGATTTAGCAAGAAAATGACCCATTCGCATTGTTACGCCTATCTGACCACCAAAATAGCCCCGCACGCACAAATGGACAACACTAGGTTATTCCCCAGCCTCCCTGGCATGCCCTGGTCAATTTTTTGCCCAAATCACGCCCAAGCCCCTGGATTAAACCAAAAACCATAAGTTGTATCATACTGATTTAACTGGAAAATGCCCTGTTCGCGCTATTTTGTCCGTTTGACCACCTAAATGGCCCCAGCCATACAAACGGAAAACACTAGGCTACTCCCCAACCTCCCAGGCACGCCCAGTTGATTTTCGGTCCAAATAACGCCTGAACCGACCCCTAAAGTCATGGTCTATAGCACACCAATTTATCCTGAAAATTTCCTGTTCGTGTTGTTTTGCCTGTTTGACCACCCAAATCGCCCCGCCCAAAAAATGGAAAACTCTAAAATGGTCCCAGCTTCCCTGGCATGCTCTGGTAGATTTTCGGCCCAAATCACGCCCGGGACCCAGGCCTACCCCAAAAAACCTGGGCTATAGCACACCAATTTGGCTCGAAAATGACTTGTTCACAACATTACGCCCATTTGACCACCTAAATGGTCCCGTCCAAACAAAGGAACAGTACGAGGCAGCTCTCTAGCCTCCCTGGTACACCCCGATCAATTTTTGACCCAAATTATGCTCGGGCCAACCCTAAAAAACATGGGCTATAACACGCTGTTTTGGCCCAAAAATGCATAGTACGCACCGTTTTGCCCGTTTGACCACCCAAATGGCCCCGCCCACACAAACGAATAATAGTAGGCCGCTCTCCAGCCTCCTTGGCATACCTCGATCAATTTTTGCCACAAATCGACCGGGTTCCAAGCCCGCCCTAAAAATCATAGGATATTGCACAATGGTTTAGCCTAAAAACGCCCTAGTTGCACCATTTCACCCGTTTGACCACCCAAATGGCCTCACCCACACAAACGAATAACACTAGGCCACTTTCCTACCTCTCTGGAATGCACCAATCGATTTTTGGACCAAATCATGCCTGAGCCCCGGGATCACCCCAAAATTCATGATCCATAGCACACCAATTTAGCCCGAAAATACCCTGTTCGTGCCGTATCACCCTTTTGACCACCTAAGTGGCCCCGCCCAAACAAACGGATAACACTAGGCCCCTCCTCAACCCTTTTAGCATGATTTGGTTGATTTTTGGCCTAAATTAAGGCTGGGCCTCTGGCCCACCCCAAAAACTGTGGGCTATAGCACACCAATTTATCCCTAACATATACCGTCTTGCCTGTTTGATCACCTAAATGGTCCCGCCCACACAAACAGACAACACTAGGCCGCTTCCCAGTCTCCTTAGAACACTTAGATCATTTTTGGACCAAAATTAAGCTCAGGCCCACCCCAAAAATCGTGGGCTATAGCATACTAATTTGGCCACTTTCCTACCTCCCTGGAGCGCACCAATCGATTTTTGGACCAAATCATGCCCGAGCCCCGGGATCACCCCAAAATTCATAATCCATAGCACACCAATTTAGCCCAAAAATACCCTGTTCGTGCCGTATCGCCCGTTTGACCACCTAAGTGGCCCCGCCCATACAAACAGATAACACTAGGCCCCTCCTCGACCCTTTTAGCACGATCTAGTCAATTTTTGGCCCAAATTAAGCCCGGGCCTCTGGCCCACCCCAAAAACTGTGGGCTATAGAAAACCGATTTGGCCCTAAAATGCACCATTCTTGCCGTTTCATCCGTTTGATCACCCAAATGGCCCCGCCCACACAAACGAACAAGACTAGGCCGCTTCCCAGCCTCCCTAGTATACTTCGGTCATTTTTTGACCCAAATCAAGCACGGGACCACCCTAAAAATCGTGGGCTATAGCATATTAATTTGGCTTGAAAATGCTCCATTCGCGCCGTTTCGCCAGTTTGACCACCGTAATGGCCCCACCCACACAAACAGATAATACTAGGCTACTTCTCAGCCTCCCTGGTATGCCCCGATCGATTTTCATCCCAAATCACGTACGTGCCTCGATCCCATCACAAAAACCGTGGGCTATAGCACACTAACTTAGCTCGAAAATGCCTCGTTCATGTTGTTTAGCCCATTTTACCACCCAAATAGACCCTCACACACAAACGGACAACACTAGGCTGCTCCCCAGCCTCCGTGGCATGGCCCGATTAATTTTTGGTCCAAACCAGGCTCGAACCCCGGGTCCATCCCTAAAATCGTGGGCTATAGCACACCGATATAGCTAAAAAATGCCCCATTCGCATTGTTAGCTTGTCTAACCACCAAAATGGCCCCGCCCGTACAAACGGACAATACTAGGTTGTTCCCATCCTCCCTGGCATGCCTCGGTCAATTTTTTACCCAAATCACACCCAGGACCCTAGCTCAACCCAAATATCATAAGCAATATCATACCTATTTTACTAGAAAATGCACTGTTTGCGCTGTTTCGCCCGTTTAACAACTTAAATGGCCCTGCCTACACAAACAAAAATCACTTGGCTACTCCCTAACCTCCCAAGCAAGCCCTAGTTGATTTTTGGTCTAAATAACGCCTGAGGCCACCCCGATAGCCGTAGTCTATAGCACACCAATTTGGCCTGAAAATTTCCTGTTCATGTTGTTTCGCCTGTTTGACCACCCAAATGGCCCCGCCCAAAAAACAAACAATACTAGGTCGCTCCCCATCTTCCTTGGCATGCTCTAATAGATTTTTGGCCCAAATCATGCTCGGTACCCAGGCCTACCCCTAAAAACGTGGGCTATAGTACACGATTTCGCTTGAAAATGACTTGTTCACGCTATTTCATCCATTTGACCACCATAATGGCCCCTCAAACACGAACAGACAACACTAGACTGCTTCTCAGCCTCCTTGCAATGCCCCGGTCTATTTTTGCCGAAATCACGCCTAGGCCATGGGCCCAACCCATAAACTTTAGGCTATAGCACACCTATTTATCCCTAAAATGCCCCATTCGTGTTATTTCACCCATTTGTCCACCTAAATAGCCCCACACTGACAAACAGATAACACTAGGCCGCTCTCTAGCCTCCCTGGCAGGCCCTGATTGATTTTTGGCCCAAATTAGTCTGCCCAAAAAATGCCACATTTGTGTCGTTTCACCCGTTTGACCACCCAAATGGCCCCGCCCATACAAATGGACAATACTAGGCTGCTCTCCAGCCTCCTTGGCATGTTCTAGTCAATTTTTGGCCCAAATTATGCCCTGGCACCTAGCCCAACCTAAAAACCGTGGGCTATAGCATACCTATTTAGCCCAAAAATACCCTGTTCGCGCTAGTTTGCCTGTTTGACCACCCAAACAGACAAAACTAGGTCGTACCCCAGCCTTTCTGGTATACCCCGATCGATTTACAGCAAAAAGTATGCCCAGGCCTTGGGCCCTCCCCAAACATCATGGGCTATTGCACACTAATTTGGCTAAAAAATGTCCATTCATGCTATTTCACCCGTTTGATCACCCAAATGGCCCCGTCTATACAAAAGGACAACACTAGGCCACTCCCCAACCTCTCTGATAAGCCCCGGTAATTTTTTGGCCCAAATCATGCTCGATCCTTGGGCCCAGCCCAAAAACTTAGGCTATAGCACATCGAATTTGCCCATAAAAGCCCTGTTCGCGCCATTTCGCCTGTTTGACCCCCCAAATAGACCCGCCCACATAAACAGACAAGACTAGCCCGCTCCCTAACCTCTCTGGCATGCCCCGATCAATTTTTGTCCTAAAACACGCTTGGGCCCCTGGCCCACCACACAAACCGTCGGCTATAGCACACCGATTTAGCCTGAAAATTCGTCGTTTGTGCCGTTTAGCTCGTTTGACCACCCAAATAGCCCCGCCCACACAAATAGATAATACTAGGCCGTTCCCCAGCCTCCCTGACTTCCCCAATATATTTTCAGCCTAAATCACGCCCTAGCCCTGGGCCCACCCCATAAATCGTGATCTATAACACACCAATTTGGCTCGAAAATGCCCCGTTTGAGCCGTTTCATCCGTATGACCACCCAAAGTGCCCCGTCCACACTAACGAACAACACTAGGCCGCTTCCAGCCTCCCTGGAACGCTCTAGTTAATTTTCAGCCTAAATCACACCCAAGATTAGAGCACACCCCAAAAATCATGGGCTATAGCACACTGATTTAGCTAAAAAATGCCTCGTTTGCATTTTTTTGACCGTTTGACCACCCAAATGGCCCCGCCCACGCAAACGGATGATACTAGGCCGTTCCCCAACCTCCCTGTCATGCCCTGGTTGATTTTTGACCGAAGTCATACCCAAGCCCACACTGAAAACCGTGGGCTATACCACATGGATTTGGCTTGAAAATGCCCCATTCGCACATTTCACTCGTTTGACATGCCAAATGGCCCCGCCCATACAAACGTACAACACTAGGCTGCTCCTCAACCTCCCTGGCATGCCTCAATAGATTTTAGGCCAAAATCATGCTCGAGCCCCTGGCGCACCCCGACATCCATGGGCTATAACACACCA
>NW_025890980.1:0-4936 GCF_002878395.1 Capsicum annuum
CAAGATATAAATTATTTGGTGAGGCGATGCAAATCTAGAATCCTCTGACGGGTAGCATATAAGATCACCTTAAAAAAGAATCATTCCGAACAATCCAAGAAGTTTTAAAATCCAAATTTTGGATATGTTATACATGCATGTTTCCGGCATCTATAGGATCAAGCAGATCATAATTTCGATAATCTCACGTTGAGATATATTTTTTTGGTGATATCACGTAAATCTGAAATTATTGATGCATCAAAACTCAATGTTGATTTCGGGATAACACCTGAAAATATCTCAATTGTATTAAATTATGAATTCTGGATATGTTATAGATCTTTGTGTCTAGTTTCACAAGAATCAAGCGGCTTGTGATTTTATCCTTCGTACATCAAGATATGAAAGTTTTAGTAAAGACACGTAAATCTAAAATTTTCAGCATGATAAAATTCAGGGCTAACTTCAAAAAATTATCAAGAATTATATTGAAGGAGTTTAATTCTGAATTTTGAATATGCTGTAGATCTTGAAGTCTAGTTTCTGGAATATCAAACGGATCATAATTTCAATTTCCTATAATGAAATATGAATTTTCTACCACTAACATGCTGTGCTGAAAGAAAAATGACGAAAATAAGAGAAAAGTGGGAGCAAAAGAAATTACCTCAATATTATTGATACTTGAAAACCCCAAAATTGATATTGAAAAAGTGGGGTAACTACCTCCTTTTATAGAGTTGTAAGATGAATGTTTTCTTCTCCAATATAAATTCAGATTGAAATAATTTCCATCTCTAAATTCAAATTGGAGATTGTTTCCTTCTCCAATATAAATTCAGATTGGAATAGCTTCCATCTCCAAATTCAAATTGGAGATTGTTTTTTTCTCCAATATAAATTCAGATTGGAATAACTTCCATCTCCAAATTCAAATTGGAGATTATTTCCTTCTCCCATATAAATTCAAATTTGAGTTTTTTTTTGGCTTCTCCAATCTAAGTTCAACTCGGAAGATTTTTTATTCCTGACTAAGTAAGGCGATGAAAAAGTTTTCCAAAATTTGTTTGAAATTGGATATCATACCTCACTAATGGGTCTTAAGTGTAGAGATTCGTGGAAAAAAGTGAGAGAATTTTGAGATGCAATATCAATATGGTTCGGCTTTAATTTTTTGAATGAGGTATTCATAGGTATGAGGATCGTTGAAGCACGAAGGAAACATGCTTACATAATCATACTTCAAGGCTAGTCTCCAAAATAATAAATGTCTCGACAAGTCTTGAAGTAGGGGCATTTGTGGGCGATGCAATTTTATTAAATTTAAATCCGTACAAAATTCGGATTATATTAAATTCAAAATATATTAGTCTCAAATAAATATTGCAGAATAATATAATTGAATTATAAGGCCCAATATTTATTGGGTTAGTCCATTAATTTGGACTACAAATGATGAGTCCACTTTACTAAGCCCAAGATATTGTCATGTTCTAGAGGCCCAAATAAGCGTCACGTGTCAAATGAAGTGGCATGCCAAGTCAAGTGAAGGAGCCAATAGGACCGTGCCACATGTCAAATTGATGCAGCAGGCCCATGAAATAAAAGCCCATAAAAGGCGCCACATCACTTAAATCTGATTGGTCAAAGGAAGTCCATATTCATCATGATTCTTCCTTTCCTACAACTATAAATAGGGGCTCATAATGCAGAAAGAAGACCGACCCCCAGATCTCTAACAAGTAGCAAGAGAAAGCTCGTGGATCAAACGCCGCAATTTCTCTAAGAAACTCAAGCATTCAAATCAAGTTCATCAGGATTCAAGATCAAGACCGCAATATTCAAGAACAAGCTCAAAAGCCCTTGAATTCAAGCACAATCAAGATCAAATCCCTCAAATCAACAAATCAAGTTCAAATTTAAGATCAAGCTTCAAGCCCTTGAATTTATATTTGAAAAGGTGAATTAGAGGATTCATAGATATTGTAACACTCGCATTGAAATTAATAAATCGATTGTTGCAACATTTTTCTTGTCTCGATTATTTATTTTTTGGCCTCGAAATTTTATTGTCCAGCAGCATTGTTTCAAGAACTGGAAAAAAAAAAAAAGTTTGCAGGTATCCTGTGAAATTAGTCGACGTGCACTCAAGCTGGCCACGAACACCACGCTTATCAAAAATAAATAAATAAATAAATATATTAGAAAACAACAGTTAAGTATTTTTTAAAAAATAACAATCAAATTCCAACCTCCTTTCTTGAGCTAATTAGTAATTACTCCTTATCTCAATTTTTATTTTTTTTTCAAAATTACTAAAAATCTTTGATTTAAGCCACATAGATGCATCATATTCTTCCAAAAACATAACTTAATTTTACACGAACACATCAAATTTCCCATGGATACATCACATTCTTCCACATGCATTACTTAATTTTACACATATACATCACATGCTTTCGGATTCAACACTTAATTTTACACGGATACAAACATTATTTCAAGAACTGGAAAAAAAAAAAGTTGGCAGGTATCCCGTGAAATTAATCGGCGTGCACTCAAGCTGGCCACGAACACCACGGTTATCAAAAATAAATATATTAGAAAACAACAGTTAAGTATTGTTATCTTTGGTTTAAGCCACATAGATACATCACATTTTTCCAAATACGTAACTTAATTTTACACGAACACATCAAATTTCACACGGATACATCACATTCTTCCACATGCATTACTTAATTTTACACGTATACATCACATTCTTTCGGACTCAAAACTTAATTTTACACGGATACAAGCATTATTTCAAGAACTGGGAAAAAAAAAAGTTGGCAGGTATCGGTAAAATTACTCAACGTGCACTAAGCTGGCCACGAACACCACGATTATCAAAAATAAATAAATAAATAAATAAATAAAAGAAATGGAAGAATGAAAACCTGCAAGAGCATGAGTAGCATCAGGCGCCATAGCTGAAGAGAGAGAGAAAGACGAAGGGAGAGAAGTCGGAATAGCGAAGTAATAGGTACGTTTGTTATTTATAGTTATTAGTAGTTTTTTTAAATGATCAGCAATATTTCCAAATTAGTACAATCAACCATGATAATAAAGATACACTTTATAATAAAGTATCAATTATATTAATATTTTTTATAGAGTTATATAAAATAATCAAAAAATAAAAAATGATCTATTTATAAATTTATTTGAAATACACTTAAATTCATTTCGCAGGAATTTAGTGAATGAAAGTCAATTTATTTGATGAAAGTTAAAATTAATCATATCATTTTTTATAAAGCGGTAAAATATATATATATATATATATATATATGATTTCACATCTTGTTTTGTATACTATAAAATCAAAATCAAGAGAATAATTTAGATTTTTAAAAAAATAATTTATATACCTAGTGAGAAAATATACTACCTCAAAATAATATATCTTATTTTGAAGATAGTAAATATGTTATAAAAAATATACTCCCTCCGTCTCAAATTGAGATGACACATTAATTAAAAAAATAATTAATAACATGACTAGTTTACCATAGTATTTCTATTAAATGATTATATTTTAATTTGAAAAAAAAAATAACTAAGACAAAGGGTAAACATGCAAAAAAAAATAAAAAAATTATCTTTAAAAAAATTATCTTTTCTTAATTAATTGAAAAAATAAGTAAAATGAGAAACTAAATTAAAAAAATTGGAACGGAGGAAGTACATAGTTAAGTGGACAGATTAGAAGAGCCACGAGATTACAATTATTAAATGCATATGAACCTAGGAGTCTTTCCTTGAAAAAATAGAAGCTTCAATCAATTTTTATAAACGACGAGGAAAAATTTGTCATTTCTCTGCAGCATCATGCTATGGATAGTTTTAAGCGGAGTAGAAGTAGATTGAAGAAATATTAGATGGAAGTGATTAGATATTATATCGAACAGTTACAATGTACGAAGGATATGATCCTTGATATGAAGGTGTGAAGAACGCGAATTAGGGTAGAGGGTTAGGGGTGAGAGTAGCTCAGTAATAGCAGGAGAACGTTCTTTATTTGTATCTGACATTTCTTATACATGGTATTGAGTATTATCTATGATATCGGATAAAACAAGAAAATATGCCTGAAGGTTTTTGTGTCATAACGAAAAAAAAGGATAGGAAAATTTTGGGGAAGTTATTTTTAAAATTTTTGAACCTTACCGAAAAATAATATTATTTGTATCTATTATAATTTATTGGAGTAAAATAATAAAAACATGATTTTGTCTAGAGAGAAGTGCGTTAATAAAGAATAAAAAGTTCAAATAATATTTAGATATAAATACATATCATAGATATAGATTATAGATATAGATACGTTATCCGTATAAGAATTATAAATTCAAGTTGCATCTTTAAATTAGCCAATTGAATTTCCAAATCCATTGTGACACAACACACTGCCGATACAATAATTTGAAAACTATTAGTTGATTTTAATTTATCTCATTGTTATTAAAAGAATAAATTTATATCTATATCTACATCTATAATCTATATAATATATTAAAAGTCTGAAAGTCTTTTGTTATTCATTAAAATATGTTGCAATAGACAAAATTATCTTTTCACATTTTTTCTTTATTAAACTAAGGACTCCTAAAAGATATGAAAAGAATGTAAAATAAATCTATATTTATATCTATAATCTATAATATATTAAAAGTCCGAAGGCCCTTAAAAAGTGATTTAAACTTTTTATCTTTTATTAAAATATATTGCAATAGACAAAATTGTTTTTTTGCATTTTTCCTTTATTAAATTAAGAATTCATAAAATATATGAAAAAAATATAAAATAAATCTGAAAAAAATAACAACAACAACAACAACAAACCCAGTGTATTCCCACCTAGTGGGGTCTGGGGGGATAAGATGTACGCAGTCCATACCTCTAC
>NW_025890981.1:0-3636 GCF_002878395.1 Capsicum annuum
TTGTCAACCCCTTAGTAGATTGTGGTACCATTGTGAGATAGCAATAGTATTACTGTGATTGAATTGTAGTTTGTTAGATAAAAATCGTAGCTTTGTAACCTGTTCATTTTAATTCAGTTATAATTTTTCTTTCTGCTTTGCAACTTCATGCTTCATTGTTCCTTTGAAAAGTTGTGATATTGTGATGCTTCTAGACCAAACTTCTTTTGTTCTGATGAAGTATGGTGTGTGTTATTATATTGATTGTGTGGCCCTGCCATATTTGAATTACTGTCTTCAAGTTCTGAGTTACTAAAGTTGACTGTTGTTTATCAACTTGTTATATTATTTCTCCATGTAGCATTTTGTATTTTGGATGTGTATTAATTTCATTTCTTTTTCTTCTTTGGCATGACGACAATTCATTGGAGTCCAAACGAACTCTTTGCATTCTCTAATGGGCCAACAAGGCCCATTCTTTTGAGTCAAGCCCTAAAGAAAGATAAATATCGACCCTATGGCCTATTGGATACAAGAAGCTGAAGGAAGAAGCATGGATTAAAGTCCCGTATCTGAACCGGCTAAGAGACTTAAATGTCTCATTTATTTACTCATTTAGTTATTTATCATTGTCTCTTGTATTCATTTATTCGCCGTCTTATTTCTTTATTTTTATTCATTTGGGGCTCGAAGCCAAACTTGTAAACTAATACAGGTGGAACGAACCCGAGCCAAAGGTTCGGAAAAATAGATCAGGACAGGTGAAAGAAAATGGGTTGAAAACCCAACTAGATTAGGAAAGGGTCGACGGTTTGGGCTTAAAAGCCTAAATCACAACTTCTCCCCTTTCCTCTTTTCCTTTTGCTTGCTTGTTTTACGTGTTTCTTGCGAACCTAGTTGAATCCCTAACTGAGTCACTAAAAATTTGATTTTGCAAAAACTTTTTCCTAATCAACTACTTTTCAGTAAATTAATCTTTTTGAAGTTAGTCAAAAGACGTTTTCAAACAGTCCGGATAACCGCAAGTTAGCCGACGTTTTAGGTACCTAACAACTTCCTAAAACGTTAATAGAAACCGCTTACTCAGAATTTCTAACTTAAACGATTTTCCAATTTTGAATCGTCTAAGTATTTTACAAAGGTTTCTTAATTCCTTTTCAAAATTAAGTGGCGACTCTCTTTCAAAAGTCAAAATTTCTGCAAAACATGTACTATGCTGCCGCCAATGGTCTAGCCGAAGCATTCAATAAGACTTTATGCAACTTGCTGAAGAAAGTCTTCTACAAATCTAAATGAGACTGGCATGAGTGAATGGAAGAAGCTTTGTGGGCGTATAGGACAACTTACCGTACACCGACGCAACCAACCCTATACTCACTTGCTTTTGGAGTTGAAGCAGTCCTGCCACTTGAGCGTCAAATACCTTCTTTAAGACTGGTTGTTCAAGAAGGGCTCACCAATACAGAAAATGCTAAGTTGCATCTTACGGAGTCAGAAGCTCTTGATAAAAAGAGGATGGAAGCTCAACAAAATCTTGAATGTTATCAAGCCCAGCTATCTCGTTCTTTCAACAAAAGGTTCGCTTGAGGTGCTTCTAAGTTGGAGATCAAGTCCTTACAGTAAGAAGGCCTATTATTACTTCTAGTAAGTATGGGGGCAAATTCACCCCAAAGTGGAATGGACCATATGTCATACAAGAAGCATATTCAAATGGTGCTTACAAGCTTGTCAATGTAGATGGAGTGAGGATTGGCCCCATCAATGCCAAGTTCTTGAAGAAATACTATCCTTGAAGGAAGATGGTACTCTTGGCCTGCAAGAGTATAAACTATAAACGGCTCAAAAAAAATGTCCGCTAGGTTGAAAACCTCGAAAAAGGCAGCCTAGGCAAAAGTTAGAACGCAAAAAAAAAACACTCACCCCAGAACTACGTTGTGACTTGATCCTCTTCATTGAGGTACGTAGGCGCTTGGAATTTTATTCTGAGTTCATTTGTATGAGTGTCAAAAAAATACACATTCCCCCTCATATAAAAAATTTAGTCTTCAAAAGACTTTTAACATCATCAATCTTCAGACTTATACCAAATGTTGGTGACTCAATGGGGTCAAATCCCTATGAAGTATAAGCTTCTTGGATATGAGTTGAAGTCTTCAAATTCACTAAGTTTGATAGTTGAAGTCTTCAAATAATTTATGCATATAAGTTGAAGTCTTTAAATTCACTAAGTCTTCATGTTGGAGATTTCAAGTTACCATATTTGAGCCTGCAAGTTCACGAAGTCTGATAGTTGAAGTCTTCAAATTACCTATGCATATAAGTTGAAGTCTTCAAATTCACTCAGTCTTTATGTTGGATATTTTAACTTCACCATATTAAAACCTACAAGTTCACAAAGTCTACAAGTTGAAGTCTTCAGATGCTCTGCGACTATAAGTTGAAGTCTTCAAGTCTGCCATATTGAAGCTTTCAGAGTTTGAAAGTTGGAGTCATCCGGTTCTTTGATCTATAAGTTGAAGTCTTTAAATCCTTCAAACCTTCTTGAGTTTACCTTCCAATCTTCATGAAATTACCTTTTCTTATGGCGGGGATGAGTAGCCATCCCTATGCGCCATAAGATTACCATAAGGTTACCTTTTCTTATGGCAGGGACGAATAAGCCGCCCCTATGTGCCGTAAGATTACCACAAAGTTACCTTTTCGTATGGAAGGGACAAATAAGTCATCCTTATGTGTCGTAAGATTACCGTAAAGTTACCTTTTACCTTTCTTATGGTGGGTATGAGTAGTCATCCCTATGCGCCATAAATTACCATAAAGTTACCTTTGTTATGGCGGGAATGAGTAGCCATCTCTACATGCCACAAGACTACCATGAAGTTACCTTTTGACATAAAACTACCATGAAATTACCTTTTACCTTTGCCATAAGACTACCATGAACTTACCTTTCACCTTTTGCCATAAGACTGCCATAAAGTTACATTTTACGTTTTTTTATGGCGGGAATGAAAATACATCCCTATGCATCATAAGATTACCCATGAGATTACCTTCCTTGGTACAAGGACGAATATTCGTCCCTTTGCACTATATGATTAGTGTCTTTGCATGAAAGATGTTATCTTGAGCAAATAAAAAATATATATAGTCTAACCATGCATGAGCTATTATTAAAAAAGAGATGATAAAAAAAGAGAAAAAAAAAGTACCTCTATATTAAATTCTTGAAATTCGGACGAGAGGTTTCTCCAATTGACCTTGCAAATTGTTGATGCTTTTCATGGTACCAAAAAAAAAGTATACATGGGGTATTTATAGGTGTATAGGGGCGGTGGATGTTAACCTTGGTGGTCCTAGTCTAAGTCAAAATGGATTGATATAATCCAATTAGGATTCTAAGACTCGTAAGGGCGGCGCAGCAATTTTAATTTTGTTGTTGTTTTGCTTATGATTACCACGTGGAAACGAATGGAGCTATAGAGTCCTATTTGGATAGCAATGTTAAAAAAATGAATGACAAATAAACAACAAATTAGTTTATTTGCTTAAAAAGGGAGTAAGATGTTGGTATGGCTGAATACTGCCAATTCCAATATGGAATTGGATTTGCTACCAACTAATTAAATAATTTGTGATGGAATTAAAATTATTATT
>NW_025890982.1:0-5357 GCF_002878395.1 Capsicum annuum
GTTAAACATTTCCCACCATTTGATTAACTTTTTGGGCACCTTGACAACCATCAGAACTCTAGACTTGGTGGACAAATTCATCCTGTAATAACACATAAGACGTTATCTCAAAAATTCGACAGGAGTAGAAGATTCCCAACCTTTGGGATTTTTTACGCAAGCACATATCGATGGGACAGACCACATTCATGACTCCAATTTGCCGAACAGAAGTACTGAGCAAAATCAGTCTACTTGGCAAACAACTCTAGATTACGGGGCGAGATACCTAGGCTAATACTAAGAAAAAGGCCAGCACAAAGAATACCGGACCCACCGAGGGTTGCCTATGTATCCCAGCCTGAGGGGAGGGAATCAGGTATGCGTAGTTCATCCAGATTGGACAATTAACGATTAACTGATAAATTAACCCTAACTTAAGAGACACTACCAAAAACAAACGAAAAAACTTTTGGATTTTCAGCTAGACACTTTAACTAAGACTGACACCACCAATTATGAAGAAAAAATCTTTTTGGTATTTTTGTTTTTGACAAATAAGTAGAAGAGGCAAACAAAACTTTTTTTTTTGAATTTACGGTACTTTGAGAAGACAAATGCAAAATGTAAAAAAAATCTTTTTGAGTTTTTGGATCGTGAAGAACCTAAGCCATAAAGAATTCTAAAATAAACCACGACATTGCTTTTGATTCATTCTTTTCGACTCACTTTTTTTTTGTTAAATCAGTCGTTCAAATGACCACGTTATCCTTAAAGATGCAATAGTTAGCACGTAGGGATGCTTTAGAGGTGAGCCTCTTATAAAGGACCATGTGAGTCCCGCTAGGTCTCCGTATGATGCACATAAGCATGACCTAAAGGCTGACCTACGTTGTGGTTCACTAACAGGGCTGTTCGGGGGAGCGTATGGTCGATAGTGGCTGCTTTGCTTTCCACCTACTCCATAACACCGACGGATCCCCCCCTAAAATAAGGGTAACTCAACTAGAGGTTGTGTACAACACGTGTACTACGGACTTGTTGCAGAAAGAAAGTCGGGGGGTGGACTCATGATGACAGATATAAAGCGGTAACACATAGGATAAATACTATAAACAAAGAGCACGAAAACGCACAAAAGTGAAAATAACACAAACAATAATCACAAACAATTCTTATACACTCGTAATGCCAACTAAAGCCGTTACGACTCCAAAATATAGCTCGAATTCTAAAAATTTATCAAGATCCCCAGCAGAATCGCCAGAGCTGTCACACCCCTTTTTACGTACTCAAAAAATGATTGGGTTATATTTTTATATTTGAAAAGAGTTTTTATTATTTAAGTGACAAGAAATAAAAATTTGTTTCGAAAAAAGATTATTTACATTTTTTACTCAGAGTCGCCACTTGGCAAAATCTGGTGTGCCAAGTCACCATTGGAAAGATCCTTTTCAAAAACCATTTGACTCTTTAAATTGGTTTGCGAACAGAGACTCCGGCTAAGGAATTCTGTTGATCGAGGGGAAGGTGTTAGGCATCCCTCGATCCCGTGGTTCAACCACGGTCGCTTGGTAGAGTGTATCGACTATTTTGGCATTACGAAATGTATCAACCACACAAAAGCACGCAAAATAATCAAATCATAAACAAAACAAAATAATCAAAAAATGTAAAGTCCAGTCCAATTATACAGTCCAAAAATAGAAAAATACGAAAATACAAATCCTAGACTAAACTAAATCTAGACTAAGCTCCAATGCCTTACCCGATTCCGTGGGCCTTCATCACGATCATTTTTGCCAACATGATACGTCGGGGCATTCCCCGGTGAATAAGTACATAAGATCTCGGGGCATTCCCCGATAAAATGAATACGTTTCTCAATCTTGTGCGGTAAAATAGAAAGAAACATTCAACAAATATTCACACATTCAACAAATCACCATCTTCCATTTCTACAATTTGCCTACCCGAACTTAGTATTTACCTACCCATTTAACGATCTAAAGCACGATACTATCAATTTCAACAATATCCAATAATGAATCAAAACTAATTAACGTTTAACTTATTCGATTATTAGTTCCCCCAAATTTCGTTCAAGGTTGCAATATAACAGTTCATGATTACCTTTTTCAACAATCCACAACCAAATAATTCCACATTAATCATTCATATCACACCTAAAATAAGAAAATTGAGACGATATCAATCGATCACATGTATATGATGAAGTCAAAATGAGAATAAAATAGAATTGGACCTCAAATAGGGGGCTTAGTCACGAGTTTTCTTTGCAGAAATTCAACAATACATAGAGAAGGAGCCACGATCGGGACCACGCAAGTCTTGAACCCAACAACGACCTCAACTCGATAATGCTAAAACAAAATAACCAAGGACGAGCGATTCACTATTCGATGGTGGTTTCTCCACTGAATCAAAGTAGTGATCTTCGCGGTGGGGGGGGGGTATTTTTTGACTATGGATAACCAATTACAATCCGGTGAGATTTCGATGAGCAGTTGGATAAAAAAATGGAAATTGATGGCACGTGGGTTAGAAATGGAGCTGGTGGTGTTTTCTGATTTTGAATCCGCCGTAACAGTGATAACAATACCTAGGGGACGGTTCTCATTCAACTTCCGGCGAGACAACTCGCCGGAGCCTCATTTTCTTTACTCTTGATCTCGGATCTCTCTCTAACTTCTACTGTTTCTGGCCGTTTCCTACTGATTTGGACTGTTTTTCTCTATTTCTTACCCCTCTCAATCTTTTCCTCTATCAATTATTTGTGTAAGATGTCGTGTGTTGTGGAGCGTGAAGTTGTGCGTGTGTGCGTGAATATTTCTTGTGTGTATTTTTGTGAGTCCAGCCATGGGAATTCTGTGATGGGTGTATATATAAGTGAATATCCGAGAGCCCTGTGAAGAAGAAAGAAAATTGGAATGTTCTGCTTTTTTTTTTCTTTTTGTTACTGATCCTGCCCCTAAAAAATTTCTTCTATGAGAGTATGTGTGTTTTTTTTATTGTGAGGGTCACGTGGGTGGGTATTGGGGTAGGGTGGGTGGGGTCACGTGGGGAGGGGGTAGTGGTGAGGTGTTGTTTTTTTATTGGGTGGGTTGTTAGAATATTAGGATAAAACAAAATTAGTTAGGGGGTTGTTATTTTGTCATTTTGTGGAGGGATTATCATGCGGGTGAGGGTACACGGTAGGATAAGGTAAACAATAGGTAAAAACGATATCGGGGAGAGACGAAATTAGGTGTCTACAAGTACCTACACTTAAACATTTTCAAGTCACTTCACAAGTTACCAAACTAAACTAAATTCAAAATGAAAAGTTCACAATTCAAGTATCTGCACCTAAACATTTTCAAGTCACTAAGTCACTTCACAAGTTACTAAACTAAACTAAATTCAAAATGAAAAGTTCACATTTCAAATACCTACACTTAAACATTTTCAAGTCACTAACTCACTTCTCAAGTCACCTCACTTAACTATATTTAAAACATGATATCGACCTTTCAAATAACTACACTTAAACATTTTCGACTCACTAATGCACTTCTTTAGTGACCGCACTTAACTAAATTCAAAATACAAGCACAAATTTTAAGTACCTACTCTTAAACATTTTCAAGTCACTAACTCACTTCTCAAGTGACCACACTTGACTATATTCAAAACACAAGTCCACCTTTCAAGTAACTAAACTTAAACATTTTCGACTCACTAATACACTTCTCAAGTGACCACACTTAACTATATTCAAAACACAAGTCCACATTTCAAGTACCTACACTTGAACATTTTCGACTCACTAACTCACTTCTCTAGTAACCACACTTAACTATATTCAAAACACAAGTCCACCTTTCAAATAACTACACTTAAACATTTTCGACTCACTAACTCACTTCACAAGTGACCACCCTTAACTAAGAGCAACATCAGGTTCACCACATTTTAAGTACATATCCACCGATGCATTCCCAAGAAACACATCAAAGTTCAACTTATAACTCCTCACATATTCATGCAACTTCTGGCCTAATCTCAAATCCCCTAATTTCGTACAAGCAGATTTAGTCCAATGGACATTTTAAACAATAATGGCTTGTTAAGTAATAAATCAAACTTTGACTTCTTTATTGTAAAATATTTACCTTTTATAAATAAATAAAATTATTCCTAAATCTTAAATCCAACGATTTCGATTATATTAATGGACCTAAAACAACTCAATCCCTTAACAATGGGTCAGGTTGGATTAGATTTTTATCGGGTTGGGCCGTTCAAATTTTGTGGTAATTAGTCTGGTTGACACATTTAGTCGTAGCGGTTAATATATTTAATTTTAAAATTGTAAATATTGCATATTTAACTAAAAATTATATAAATATATAATTTATATTTTTAATATTACAAAAAATCCCAATTCCCTAAACATATTACAAAAATTTCACATAGACACAAAATGCTATGTATATGTCGGTTATATTATACATATTAATAGGGAAAGAGAATAAAGTAATTAAAAAATGAAAAAAAGTGTAATTACGTTTAAAAGGTTGTTATTTATGTTGTTTATACTATTTTAAATAGGCTTATCTTGTAAAATATTCCTTAAAAGACCTCAGAATGTAAGAAATTATTTGCACTAATGCATGAAGCTTAAAATCTATTCACTATATATACTCATACATCATATGAACACATACAACAACAAAAAAAGTATTTTTTATCATAAACAGTAATTAGTATGTTTTAACACTTTTCTAATGAATAAGTCATAGCAGTCATTTCAATTTTAAAGAATTCTAATCACAAGCATTGTTATGTGTACTCTTAAAGTTTTACACGATACAAAATAATTATTTGATAATTTTCTAATATTATGAATACGCATTTATTATTCACCTAATAAAATGTAGGACTTCTTGTTTTTTGGTTTCCCATTCGATGCCCGGTATCCGCATTGGAATCCCAACTAATTCGAATCGCGCGTTGCAGGGCCTATTAAGGTGGCAACGCTCCTAACAGAGTTTTCTCCATACGCAAGATCGAGCCCTCGACCTCTGGTTAAGGATGAAACAACCCCATCCACTGTACCACAACCCATGTTGGTGTAGGACATATATATATATATATATATATATATATACATTTTTAGTGTTTAGAAGTTGGCTTAAATACACATAAAATAAATTAATTTAAATAGGCTCTAAATTTTGTGTTACTAAATATTTTCTTATATAAATTAAAATGCTACTACTTGGGAGTGGAGACCCAAACAAGAATTAATTTGACATTGAAATGTTTTTTAGAAATTGAAATTTAAGGCTTTAATATTTAACATCCAAAGCATT
>NW_025890983.1:0-8903 GCF_002878395.1 Capsicum annuum
ACTTTATGATTTCTTTCTTCACCACCTCTTACATAGGTGGATTCAGATGACACTGATGCTCAATAGTGGGTACACAATCTTCCTCGAGCTGAATTTTGTGCATACATATGCCAGGAGGGATACTAATTATATCAATAATAGTCCAACCAATGGCTCTCTTGTACCTCTTCAGAACAGAGATGAGAGCCTCTACTTGTTGTTCACCTAAATCAGCAGCAACAATAACCGGCAGTGTATTTCCACTACCCAAGAACGCATACTTTAAATGACTGGGTAGCTCTTTCAATTATAGCACCGGTGGCTCTTCAATGGATGGCTTTGTCGGTGGTGAAGGTCGATTCTTAAGGTCAAGGTCCAGTTTCTTAGGGGCATATGAATACGACCCCATTCCTATCAGAGCACAGATAGTTTCTTCATACTCTTTAACATCCTCACGCTCAAAGTTCAAAAGCACAGCAGCCAATGGCTCAACAGTAAGCTGCTTCTCTAAAGATAATTCCTTCTCATCCTTATAATAAATATCAGCTACAGAGAACGTATTCATATCTTTGGGTTGCTTCATTGATTTGCATACATCAAAACGTACCACTTCGTCATTCAACCGAAATAAAAGCTCATTTGCTCGTAAATCAATAAGCACACTTCCTGTTGCGAGGAAAGAACAACCCAAGATTATGGGAACTTCAAAATCCACCTCGCAAACCAAAATAACATAGTCTATAGGAAAAATAAAGGTAGAAACCTTCACTAATACATCATATAAGATACCAACAGGTCATTTTACCGACCTATCTGCCATTACGAGCCGCATGTTGGTTGGTGTAGGATCCCCCAACCCCAACTGTCTATAAATGGCTAGTGGCATTAAATTAATGCTAGCCCTCAAATCACATAATGCCTTAGTAAAATCTAAAGATCCTACCGTGCAAGAAATAGTGAAAGCACCCGGATCTACCATCTTCTATACCAAAGACCTCGTAGCAATTGCGCTGCAATGATGAAAATTATCTGCCAGTTCATAGCTCACTGCCCTTTTCTTTGTCAAAAGGTCCTTCATGAATTTGGCGTACCCTGGCATTTGCTCCAGTTCCTCCACCAAAGGCACATTAATAGTCAGCTGCTTCAGCATGGTCATGAATTTACTAAACCTGGTGTTATCAGCCTTCTTCTTTAGTCTCTAAGGAAAAGGTGGTGGTGGATTTGGAAGAGTTTTCTCCATCACCTCCTTTTTATTTTGCTTTCCATTATCAACCTTTTCAGACTGCTTACATCTAGGTGTAGTATCATGAACGTTCTTATTCTGATTTTCAGCTTCTACAGAATTATCACAATCTGCTTTAATAACATTCTCTTCTATATTATCAACCTCCGGCTTGCCCTTGGATGGATTTTCCAACACCTTACCACTCCTGGTAGTAATAGCCAAACATGATCCATCATTCCTTGGATTTTGCACAGTGTCACTAGGTAAAGTGCTAGCTTTTCTTCGATTGAATGCCGCTAATAGTTGACTCATTTGTTGTTCCAACTGTTTTATTGCAGTGGAATGCGAGTCAACCAATTGATTTATTGAGGACAAATCATTTTTTACCTCAGTTACTCCCGTGTTGGTTGCCTCCACTCCTTTCAACAGCTTAGCCATCATGTATTCCATGGACATCTTCCTAGAGCTAGATGCAGCAGCTTCACGATTTCCAAAATATTATAGAATCTGAATAATGAATCCTCCCTAAAAATTCAGCAATAATGCTTTTAATAACATCCTTCTCTAATAAATTGCTACTGCATCCTTAACTATTTAAAAATACTGAGTTTGCCCAGGAAAAAGTTCCCATGCATCACATTTAGTCCAAAAGCTGCCTTCTCTTTTATGTGAAGTTTTCCTTTGCTGTCCACGGGTCCCCAAAGTGCTAAAATCTTCCACATTAGTACCTGAAAAGCATGCTAATCACATAGGTCAGCTCACTTAATTGAAAATAGACTAAAAGTGCAAGAATTATGTATTTTATCCTCAAAACTTTGCTAAAACATAGGTAAGTTATGGTGCTTAGACGTATAAACACGCCCAACATCAAGTTTCTTTTCAGCTTCAACCTTCAATTGATGCGACATCCTTGCTCTCCGACCACAACAGCTTAGAATTCCTCAACCTTCAATTGATGTGAAAGCCTTGCTCTACGGCTACAACAGCTTTGAATTCATCATCGTTCTTTTTCTTCTTTTACAGGTAAAAATTTATGGTCATTTTAGTTTTAAAGAAAATGAGGAACTTGAGCCAACTTCTCTTATAATATTGGTTAACAATTTCAATAGTTGTTGCTTTAATTTGAAATGCAGTCTGAATTAAACCCTAATTTTTGGTATTTCTTCTCTTATCTTTTCGAAGTGAATTGTTATTTTTTGTTGTTTGTTGTATTTTTTTGAAGTTTGATTTTTGTTGTTTGTGTTTATAAAAACAAAACAATGATCTGGGTTGATTTATTCTGTTCATGTTTTTGTTCTTGGTAAAAAAGGTGATATTGTTGTTTTTCTGTTAAACAAAATCGTGCTATTATTTTTTTATTTCTCCAATAGATTATCCATCTGATGCAACAAATTTGTCATATGATGCAATAGATCAACCATCTGATGCACTAAAAGAACCATCAGATTACAATTCTGATGCAACAAATTAATCATTTGATGCAACAGATTTAGCATATGATGCAACAGTTTAACTATCTAATGCAATAGATTAACCATATGTTGCAACAGATTAAGAATCAGATAAAAAATCTGATGCAACTGATTAACCATCTGATACAATGAATGAACCATCAGATTCATAATCTGATACAATATATGAACCTCCTGTTGGATAAAATACGATCAATTCTTCCAATATGACATACTAAAGAGTTGATTTTTTCAACTGTTCATTCATCTGCCGCGATAGATGACCCTATGTTAGAAGAAATCTAAACAATATTGATGTTGATAATTGTTCTAATAAATGTGTAACATATTGCATAGACCATTCATTTTTCTCAACAGATGAGTGATATGTTTTAATTATCACAATAGATTACTCAGCCGTTGCTGCAGGTTAGTTAACTATTCTGACAGATCACTTATATGTTGCAACAAATATGTTATTTATTGCACAGACCATTCATCTTCCTCAACAGATAAGTGATATTTTTTGTATAGTCGCAATAGATTACTTAGCCGTTGCTACAGGTTAATTAACTATTCCAACAGATCACTCATATATTGCAACAGATGATGTTGCAACAAATGTGCAATCTGCTGCATAGACCATTCATTTTTCTCATTAGATGAGTGATATGTTTTGTATTATTGCAATAGATTACTCATCCGTTATAACAAGTTATTTAACCATTCCAACAGATCACTTATATATTGCAATAATGTATGATATGTTGCACAGACCATTCATCTATCTTAAAAGATGAGTGATACATTTTGTATTATTGCAACAGATTACTCATCCACTACAACAGGTTTGTTATATGCTAACAACAGATATACTACTTAGTGCAACAGATAAGTGATTAATTGGAACTGTTATTTTACTATTTTGCTTGTTAGATTTACTGTTATCCTTTTTTAACGATGCATTAATCAACTATAATATATTTTTTTATGTTCCTGTTAATTTTAGATAATATGGTTCCCAAAAGAACAGAAACCGAATCAAGTCTAAGTAAAGGAACAAGTGAAGCAGTGATAACGCTCAACTTACACCTCAAATAAGTGCAAGGAAGTCGTCGTCAATATATTTACTCAATTTCGGAGTCGGGGTCGAATCCATAGGGAACAATGTGAGTGGCGATTAAACTAGTTCGAAACTATAGCTACAAGTTAAATTCAAATAAATAATAAGAAAAGACAAAATAAGGGTTTTTATCAATCAAACAAATTTTAACGTTTCAACTTATTTTAGAACTCAAAACTTAGATTTCAATATTTCGAATCTATGATATAGAGAAACTAGGGTTGTGATCACTATGACTATTAATCTCCATTGAATAATAACTGTTCATGATTATCGTGATAGGTGGGAACAACAGATTATCCCTGCCGATGATACTATCTGACTTATCTCTCGACCTCACCAGACAATTTATTATCTAATTCTCTCAAACTTAGATAACTTATCTATTTCCAATCGGATGTTATCTCAGGTAGATTGATCTAGTTACGGCATCAATCATTAAACAGAAATTTGGTAGCTTCTGAGTCCCTGTTGATAATCCACGACCTCTAGTCTATTTCTCCGTTAGAAGCAAATAAAACCTAAGGCATAGCCTAATGTTTGCAACCAATAGATTCAAGTTAAAACAACAGAATTTCAAGACGTTCCCACAATCACTCAAACCCTAATCCAACTATTAAATCAATGAAATAATAATCATAGATCCCACAACCCTAGTTGTAGGTTTTTAGTTTCTCATAAGATAGAAAGAGATAACAAAGATTGAATTTATAACTTAAAGCAAGTGAACTTACAAAAGATGAAATTCAAAGTTGTTTCTCCTTCAAGTACAATAAGAATTTCCCACAACTAAATCAAAGGATGGAAAATTGAATTTCTAAGTTAGATACAAAAGAAAAGTAAAGTCGTCTTTGGAATAAGTTTCAGACGTTCCTAGATGTCCAAGATGCCCCATGAAACCCTAAAAGTTGCTATTTATACCCGTACTTTAAGAAAAAATTCAAAATAAAAATTTCAGAATTTTTACTTTTTGTGACGCCATTTGTGATAGGCTATCACAAACCTGAAGCCCTCCGTGATAGCCTATCACAACCTGACGCCCTCCGTGATAGCATATCACAAATCTGACGACCTCCGTGATAGCCTATCACAAACTGACAAGCTCCATGATAGCCTATCACAAATTTGACGGCTTATTACAATATGTCGTCAGAAAATCTTCAATTTTCTTATTCTCTACCTAAACCTGACGACCTCCGTGATAGCCTATCACAAACCTGATAGCTTATCATGACATGTCGTCAGGAAATCTTCAGAAACTTTTCAAAACTAAATTTCTTCCATCTTTTCACCAAAAATCATCCTTCTTGATGTAGATTTCATGTATTTCCATGCATCTTGGTTTTCCTACAAAATCATAAGAAATATCATCAAAAACACCAGTAGTTACTTAAGAACTTACAATTATTTTGAGTTAAAAAGTCTTAAATGTGCTACAAAAATCTAGCACATCAACACCCTCAAGTTAAAACAATTGCTTTTCCTCAAGCAACTACATAACACCATATTACGATGCTTAACCAAGAGATACATAAGATACCTATGACAGTTGATTATCAAGTTTAGCTCAAAACACATTACCTTCTCCATTTTCAATCACCTTAAACTCAACTGTGCATATCAATGAAGATCCACAATGTGACCCAAAGGATTCAAGATATGGCATCAATTCAGCAACAACAACCATGCATGTACCAATATTACACTATCCAAACAAGTTAACAGCTAGCAATGCAATGTCCTTACAACAAAGAAGTCCCTCCTCACTCATATATGAACTCAAGCATGTCAATGCGGGGACGGTCAAGAGACACTCACTCTCAGAAAGAAATTCCAATCAATGCATGTCAAATACCATATGCTTGCCCTTATTTTTATTACCAAGGTGTCCAGACAGGTAAGTTAGGATCACTATAGGTCTTTTCTTCGGCTTGTAATGTAGGCTAAGGGTTGGTATGATATTCAATGACATTTAGACTGACTAAGCCTCCTTGGCACTACCTTAACTTTTGGGGTTCACTTATTAACCTTTTTCTTTTTTTTCTCTATTTCTTGATCACACATTATTCAGGATGGATGTAGCTTTTCTTTTTCATTCTTTTTATTTTCTTATTCTTCTTCCACACCACTCAGCTTTTTATTCTTTTTCACTTATTCTTTTCCTTTTTTTCTACCTTTCTTTATACCCAGTTTACATCACGCACCCCTATGATAGCCACCCTAAACTTAGGTTATTTTTCTAAGTCAAGGTGCACAGTGTCCAAGGAGGACCAGGGCCAAAATAGGTTCATTATGATCTAAACGGGAAGGTGATAGGTGTCATAGAAATAAATGGTCAATTCAAGCTCAAAATAGGGATCAAGAGATATCATGCATACAGGGAAGGTCATTTAGGCAAAAAAGTGACTTAAAAATCAAAACGGCCTATGATCCTTTCCTAACCCCTATCTTTCAACCAAGGTAAGACTAACCGGGCAAGTTCTAGATTCAACACACACAGGGAATTGAGTAAAACCTCACACACACATGACACAATGGTACATCATAAGCTACTACCCATTCGGTGCATGCAATTGTTAGCAGTGATTATCATGTCCCTAGTATTAATGCCATAAAAAGATTCACAGTAGCCACATATAAATGCATATCACATAGTTATAAAATAGACCAACGGAGAAGTGTTTATCAGTCTTAAAAATCAACAAAATATGTCAACTACTCTAGATACTTATTTTTCTCCAGTTAACCACAACACATCACAAAACAAATACAATACGCCTAAACATGCCGGCTCTACTTGGAACAAGACTCTGGGAAAAAGAGGCACGACAACCAAAACCCCAAGAGGACATTAACACCCACAAGTAGCCCCACCCTTAACTTAATATCATGCATTGTTCCCAACACATCAAATCAAAACAAGAGAGTTAGAAACATTGTTCCCAACACATCAAATCAAAACAAGAGAGTTAGAAACACACCTGTGGCACCATGGGTGCAAAGATCTGATGTCAATCACATAATATGAATACAAACAATAAATTACCTTGGGTTTCCTCCCAAGAAGCGCCTAGTTTAACCATCTCAACTTTTTCCTCCACCTTGAGGATATGAATTTCGCCCCCAACTTAGAGTCCATCTTCTTGCCTCACTCATAGGGAGGTGGTACAAAGATTAAGAAGCCGAGTAATAAATGATGCATGATAAACAACTAGACCTTAAAGTGAGGTGTGTTTTTATGTTGTTTATCAAGTGTAAAATAAAGAATATAGGATTCTTGTTCCTCATCTTCACAGTCTTCCACTAGTTCAGATGATTCCACAGACAAGATATCATCTAAACATAATGTGGAAAAATGCTTTGAGTGTGGCCCAACAAATCCTACGTCAAAATTTACACTATCCTTTACATACTTTTATTCATCTTCTCAACATTTTCACTTTGAATTGGGCTAGAGTCTTCATAAGAGATTGGCTTGGTTTCTTCTTTTTCCTCTAGCACCATTTCCTCAGTCTTGGCATCATCCCTCATGGTTGGTTCAGTTGGTTGGGAAATCTCCAAGGGTTGATCAACATCAAGCTCATCATTAGTATAGGAATCTTGCTCTTCATTGTCACACTCTTCCATTATTTTAAATGATTCCACAGACAAGATATCATTTAAACATAATGTAGAAAAGTGTTTTGGATGATTGACCTCAATATCCATCTCTTCTATCCTTTCTCTTTCCTCGTTAAATGCCCTAATGTCTTGATGTATGTCACATATGGTATCATTCCTTGTGTCTGTATGATCCAACATTAGTTGAAGCATAGCTTTAATGTCACTATTTCCAGTGCTTCGTTCTTCCTTTTCTTGACCATAAGACCTGTCATCCTCATAAAAAAAACTAGAACTTGGGTTAACGCAATAGGGGAAGGGGCATTTGGGAAATCACTTCAATGTCCATCTTGACCACCACATAAAGAACAATTATACTCGCAGTAGGCTGGAGATGGTGCACATATCTCTCTCTGAGGAGAATATTTACAATCTTGCCAAAAGTGAGGTCCATCACAATATGGACATGGATCATCAAGATACGATTTCCAACCACCAAACTCATGTTCATTCTAAGATGCCATAGTAATAAGTAAATTAGAATAAAAAAATCTACCTAACACAAGAAATAAAAGAAAATTAAAAACAAATATTTACAAGTTTGAATTCAAGCAAGTAGGCTAAAATTTCAAACTAACTCAATACGCCAAATTGTTCCCCAGCAATGGCACCATTTTTTATAACGCTCAACTTACACCTTAAATAAGTACAAGGCGGTCGTCATCAATATATTTATCCAACTTCAGAGTCGGGGTCAAATCCACAGGGAACAATGTGAGTGGCGATTAAACTAGTTCTAAACTATAGCTATAAGTTAAATTCAAATAAATAATAAGAAAAGACAAAATAGGGGTTCTTATCAATCAAACAAATTCTAACGTTTCAACTTATTTTAGAACTCAAAACTTAGATTTCAATATTTTGAATCAATGATATAGAGAAACTAGGGTTGTGATCACTATGACTATTAATCTCCATTGAATAATAACTGTTCATGATTATCGTGATAAGTGGGAACAACAGATTATCCCTGCCGATGATACTATCTGACTTATCTCTTGACCTCACCAGATAATTTATTATCTAATTCTCTCAAACTTAGATAACTTATCTATTTCCAACCAGATGGTATCTAAGGTAGATTGATCCAATTACAACATCAATCATTAAACAGAAGGTTGGTAGCTTCTGAGTCCCTGTTAATAATCCACGACCTCTAGTCTATATCTCCGTTAGAAGCAAATAAAACCTAAGGCATAACCTAATGTTTGCAACCAATAGATTCAAGTTAAAACAACAGAATTTCAAGACGTTCCCACAATCACTCAAACCCTAATCCAACTATTAAATCAATGAAATAATAATCATAGATCCCATAACCCCAGTTGTGGGTTTTTAATTGTTCATAAGATAGAAAGAGATAACAAAGATTAAATTCATAACTTAAAGCAAGTGAACTTACAAAAGATGAAATTCAAAGTTGTTTCTCCTTCAAGTACAATAAGAATTTCCCACAACTAAATCA
>NW_025890984.1:0-4208 GCF_002878395.1 Capsicum annuum
TTTTTATTATTTTTTTAATAAATGGGCCCAAACTAGCCATTTGGACCCAAAAACGGCTATATAGCCGTTGGACCAACGGCTAGTTTGTCCCAAAAGCCAAAATCTCATTTTTTTTTAAAATTTATATGGGTCGGGCCGGCATTTTAAAAAATAACCGACCCAGGACCCGGAACCCTAAAGTCCTAGGGCTTATCGAGCCGGAAACCAGGCCAGGTTAGTTACGAGGGCCGGGTCAGGTCGGGCTGGGCCGGTTCGGGTCGGGTCGGCTCACTTGACACCCATAGATTCGGGCCGTAACAGTTTAGTTAGATGAGAGCTTGACATTTGTATAGGAGCCAGTATCCATTTTGGCTAGAGATGTCAGGCGGTTGCGCCTAGGAACATTCCAGTTGTTAAGATTTAGTGGTGACACCATCCAATTGAGGAGTTTACTTGGGAGACCGTGCATGATATGCGGCTCAGTATCCCTACCTATCTGAGCCTTTAGGTATTTCCTTATCCTTTAATTTCACGAACGAAAATCCATTTAGTAGTGAATGTTGTAATGACTCTTATGGCCATTTCCCTTATTTTCATGCATTTTTGGTGTCTATAGCTTCTCTATAACTGCACCCAGTTATTTATAATTTGCTGGAACTAACAGTTCGATTTTTGGACAGTTCGTTTGAGAATTTTAGTAATACCAAATATATTATGGAATATTTAATCTAAATGGGCATTTGGTAGAAATATAATTTATTATCCTTCTAAAATATTTTTGATATGTATAAAATTCTTTGGTTATGGTATATCTATATTACTTTATAAATAGTTTTATAACTTATTAATATTTTAAACGGAGATAGTAAATCTAGATATGTTAAGATATTATTATTGTATAATAGAGATTTTATTAGAAATAATTTTCTATTAATTATGGTATGTTCAAAATATTGTATTTATTTTATCGTGAACCTATGAAATATTTAAATATATACAAAGTAGACTAATGAATTTCTTATGGACACCTCACTCCACGTGGAAGTGGAGTGTTGTCCATCAAACACCACAGTTAAGTGTTGGCATGACTATAGTTGGTCATATGTTGCCATTTCAAAGTTAGGTAGATGACTATATATATATATATATATATATATATATATATATATATATATATATTTCTTTTCTATTCTATTATATAGAAGAGGTGGTTTCAACCACCTTTCATGCAATTACTAAAAAATCCCTCCACTTCCACTTAATTACATATCATGCCCCAATATATAATAATTTTATTATTTCATCATAATGGTTTAAATATTCAATATATTCTATTAATTTATATTAATTAACTATAACTACATATTGGAAGTAAATTTTTTTTATTTATTTAATTGGCTATCATGTTCAAAAGAGAGAGTTATCGGGAATACATAACGTTCACAACGTTCACTAACCCTAACGTCCCTGACCCAATGTTCACTGACCCTTGACCGGCCGACGCCGGCGACGGCGTAGGAGTGCCAAAAACTGGTGAGGTTACATCCTCGCCCCCATTTTCTCGCCCTAGTCCTCTCTATCCTCTCCCCTCTTCCCTTCTATTTTTCTCGCCGTCTTCTGAACCAACCAACCACTACTTTCGCCAGTGAGTTAAGGTCATAGTCGGCTTGACTCCGGTGACATAGGCATCTCGCAGCTCCAGTCATAGGCCACCGATTCCAATGGGTCCATCTGAAGGATCTGCTGGTTCTGACCAAACCTGATTCTGTCAGTTCCAGATCTGAGTCCGGCGGGACTCCGGTGAATCTTCGGCGATAATATCCAGGCAACCAGTTTCTGCAATCAGCTTGAAGGTATACAACATTACAACATTCCAACATAACATGCAAGAAATAAGAAATTGGTCTACACGTGTATCCCGGTGATTTCTAACCTTTGCTATTTCCTCCTTTATATTATTTATCGTATTATCTCCTGTATCTTGACTTGAGTGTCTACTGTAGTATATTCGTGACTTGCACCGCTCCTTATTATTTATTTTGCTGTCCTTGGTGCCAGGCCATTAGTGTACTCTATTTTTCTTACTGTTAGTTTTGTCCTTACCTTGGTTTTGTTTTTTCTCCCTATTTGAGTTTAGTTTTATTTCTTGATTATTTATTCTAATTTTTGTGAGCCTTGTATTTCCTGCTGCTTCTTTGTTACTATTATTATTTATATTTCTTATATTTTCTTGTAGTAGTGGCTGTGGGCGTTGATGGTTGGATAGGGCCATGTTCGAAT
Organism: Capsicum annuum; assembly: GCF_002878395.1. Classification (NCBI taxonomy): domain Eukaryota; kingdom Viridiplantae; phylum Streptophyta; class Magnoliopsida; order Solanales; family Solanaceae; genus Capsicum; species Capsicum annuum. The sequence continues at coordinate 2,260 of NW_025890984.1, forward strand.
GGGTTGGGAGGGGTTGTTGTGGGGGTGGGGGAAGAGAAAAGGGCGGGGGTGGGAGGGAGGCTAAGGTTTGGCGTCAGGGGAGGTAGAGAAAGACGTGATGATAGAGTTGGTAGGCTGAGGGTTGGGTCTTGAAATATAGGAACTCTTCAGGGTAAGTCCATAGAGCTTGTGAAGATTTTTAGAAAGAGGAGGACTAATATTACGTATGTTTAAGAGACCAAGTGGGTAGGGTCTAAGGCTAGGGATGTGGATGGTTACAAAGCTTTGGTACTCTGGGAGCGAGATGCATAGGAATGGAGTTGGCATCTTAGTAGATGAAGAGCTTAGAGGTCAGGTAGTGGAGGTTAAGAGGATCAGCGATAGGTTTATGACTATTAAGTTGGTCATTGGGGGGTTTACCCTGAATGCGTGTAGTGTTTATGCACCGCAGGTGGGCTTGAATGGGGAGGAGAAGATGAGGTTTTGGGAGGCTTTGTATGAGGTAGTGAGAGGCGTGACTAGCTCATAGAAGATTGTTGTAGCAGGAGATTTCAATGGGCACATCGGGGCGTTACCGGGAGGCTTTGGTGATGTGCATGGTGGTTTTGGTTTTGGGGAAAGAAATAAAGAGGGGGCTACTCTATTGGATTTTGCGAGGTCCTTTGGGCTGGTGGTGGTGAACTCGAGCTTTCCGAAGAAGGATGATCACCTGATCACCTTTCAAAGCGTGATAGCCAAGACCCAGATTGACTTTTTGTTACTTAGGAAAGGGGATAGGGTGTTATGTAAGGACTGTAAGGTCATCTCGAGTGAGAATCTTTCGACCCAGCATAGGCTCTTGGTTATGGATTTGGGTATAAAGATGGATAAGAAGAGAAGGGGTGATGAGTGTAGACCTAGAATTAAGTGGGATGACTTGACGCCAGTGAATGCGTGGGAGATAGGAGAGAAGTTGGCGGGAATGCGGGTGTGGGATTGTAGGAGGGACGTGGATAGTATGTGGGATAGGGTGGCTAGGTGCATCAGGGAGAATACTAGTGAGGTGTTGGGTGTTTCTATGGGCCGGGCCAGGCATCATCGGGGGGATTGGTGGTGGAATGAAGAGGTTAAGAAGAAAATGGAGACCAAGAAAGGGGCGTATGCTAAGTTGGTTGAGAGTAAGGACGAAGAAGAGAAATAGGTAAATAGGAAAAAGTACAAGTTAGCTAGGAAGAAGGCTAAGTTAGCAGTTACGGTAGCTAAGACGACAGTATTAAGAGCTTGTATGCAGGGTTACAGGAGAAAGGGGGAAAAGGGTTGTTTAGACTCGGTAAGGCTAGGGAGAGGAAGGGTCGTGACCTCGATCAGGTGAAGTGCATTAAGGGGGAGGATGGTACAGTGTTGGTGGAGGACGGCCATATTAAGAATAGATGGCAGTCGTTTTTTCATAGGCTCTTGAATGACGAAGGGGATAGAGCTATTGTATTAGGGGAGTTGAATCACTCAGAGGAGTGTCAGAATTTTAGTTATTGTAGACGTTTTAAGGTAAAGGAGGTTAGAGAGGTTGTTCGAAGGATGCGAAGGGGTAGGGCGACTGGGCCTGATGAGATACCTGTGGATTTTTGGAAGTTTTTTTGTGAGGCTGGTTTAAGGTGGTTGACTGGATTATTTAAAGGAATTTTCAAGACAGCAAAAATGCCCGAGGCTTGGAGGTGGAGTTCTATGATCCCTCTTTATAAGAACAAGGGTGACATTCAGAGTTGCGATAACTATATAGGTATTAAGTTATTGAGTCACTCTATGAAGATTTGGGAGAGAGTGGTCGAGGTGAGGCTGAGATGGATAGTGTCTATTTCGGAGAACCAGTTTGGATTTATGTCCGGCCGCTCGATGACGGAGGCAATTCACCTGGTACGGAGGCTAGTGGAATAGTATAGGAAAAGGAAGAAGGACCTACACATGGTGTTTATCGACTTGGAGAAGGCATATGA
>NW_025890985.1:0-7712 GCF_002878395.1 Capsicum annuum
CTCGGTATGTTTATTCAACAATTAAAAGTTCCTTCAAATTTTTTAAATAAATATGATATGGGAAAATGGTAATTAAATAAACAAAAAGATGTAAATAAAGTTGCAAGAAGAAGATGAGAATGAAAGAGCAATAGTGAATCATATCATACAATATCAAAAGAGGGTCAAAACAACAATTTCAGTCGAGGAATATAAGATATGGATATCGATCGGTTTAGATCCGAACAAAAATTTTTTAGAAAGAGGAGAGAAAAAAAAAGACCGTGATAACCCTAAAGAGGATAGAAAGAAAAAAATGAAAGATTTAGGGCTGAAAGAGAGGAGGGGAGAGATGAGATAATTCTAATTTCTAGATGTACTACCCTTAATATTAAATGACCAAACAAAGTATATTTATTCAAATTTATATTTACAAAGCATAATTAATAAGGCTAATTTGGTAGTAAAATAAACCCCTAATTAATATTTTCTTGATGGAAGTGCCAAGTCAATATGAAAAGGAAGAAGTATTAGGGGTTTCAATATTCATTAATTAGTATTCACTAATAATTTGAGGGGCACGAGGAAGAAAACAGGTGACATTGAAAAGACAGGACAAGACTACTCAATGAGATTTTTGATTTATCCAACAAACATTTTTTACCACCTTTAGTAGTACTACTACTTTATCTACTCGGACAGTAGCTTGCTTTAAAATTAAAAGAAAATAAAAAAAATTTCAAACAGATATGTCGTCTATTGCAACAGATTTAGATAGTTGTTTGATAAATCCCAACAGCTCAGTCATCTATGAAAACAGATGGAAATGTCATTTGATAACTAAATCAGAAACATCATCTGTTACAACAGATATCAATATCTGTTTAAAAATTTCCAACACCTCATTCATCCATCATAACAGATGCAAATGTCTATTTGATAATTAAATAAGAAATGTCATCTGTTACAAAAGATATTGTTATCTATTTGAAATTCTCCAACAGTTTAGTTGTTTGTTGCAACGGATTTCATTGCAATTGATTTAGGACGAACTAGGGATGAAAGAATGAGCTCCTCATTAACTTAATGTTAAGATTAATAATAGTACCTACATCAATCTAGGTGGAACAAGAAATGAATGAATGAGCTCACAGGGTCAATTACAAATCCAATTGAGTCGTTGTATTTACATGGTATTAGTATTGCGTTCATCCCAACCCGAGTTCGATCGATCACTCTGAGTTGAAATGTGTTCTCATTAACTTAATGTTAAGATTAATAATAGTACCTATATTAATCTAGGTGGAATTAGGGATGGATAAATGAGCACAAAGGGTCAACTACAACTTCAATTCAGTTTTTTGGCAATTGCATGATCAGACGGTACTGCATTTCTCCCGACAAGAGTCATCGATGGATTATTCTGAGATAAACCAATTATTACTACCTCGTATGTTCAACTAATACCTTAACTGAATAATCTGGGTCTAGGGGTGAGTTCTCATAGGGTAAACTACAACTTCAATTGAGTCTTTTGGCAAATACATGATGAGACGGGACTGCGTTCCTCCCGACAAGAGTCATCGATCGATCACTCTGAGCCGAACCAATTCTTAATACCTCATATGTCCAACTAATACCTTAATTAATTAATCTAGGACTAGGGGTGAGTACTCATAATGTCAACTATAATAGATGACAATGTCTATTTGATAATTTACAACAGATGGGTAATCTATTGCAACATATGACTCAATCAATTTGATAATTTACAATAGATGGGTAATCTGTTGCAACAGATGACTTAATCTGTTTAATAGTTTACAATAGATTACATAATCTGTTTGATTTGATACAACAGAAAAGACATCGATTGCAACAGGTTGAGCATTTGTTTATATATAATTCAATTGAGTTCATATGTTAGACTAATACCTTAATTGAATGTGAGTTCTCATAGGGTCAACTACAACTTTAATTGAGTCTTTTGTCAATTGCATGATGAAATGGTACTGCATTCCTCCCGACCAGAGTCAGCGATCGAGCACTCTGAGCTGAACCGATTCTTACTACCTCATATGTCAGACAAATACCTTAATTGATTAATCTAGGACTAGGGTACTAATACCTTGATTGAGTAATCTGGGACTAGGGGTGAGTTCTCATAGGATAAACTATCGATTAATCTAGGACTAGGGGTGAGTTCTCATAGGATAAACTATCGATTAATCTAGGACTAGGGGTGAGTTCTCATAGGGTCAGCCATAACAAATGGCAACGCCTATTTGATAATTTACAACATATGGGTAATCTGTTGCGACATATTACAATCCATTTGATAATTTACAACAGATGGATAATCTGTCGCAACAGATGACTTAATCTGTTTGATGATTTACATCAGATTCGTAATCTGTTGTTACCTAATCTTATTGATAATTTACAACAGATGAGAAATCTGATGCAATATGTTGAACATTTGTTTTTTACAATTTCAATTGAGTTCATATGTAAGACTCCTAAATTGATTAATCTAGGACCAGGGGTGAGTTTTCACAGGGTTACCTCCTAGAGTACTCGGTCAACTACAACTTCAATTATTTTTATATGATTTTAAAAATTACACATATATTTTATGATTTTAAAAATAATTAAGATCATTTTGGATCAAATTAATATTTTCAAAACTACTTGTCATTCTTTTCCAAAATACAAATCAACCCATACAAAATGTTTCATCATTTCAAATCTTGAGGTCTGGCTCTTTCTCTCTCATTCTCACTCAACAATACAGTATAGACAACAACTACTCAATAAATTTGCTCAACCCTCTACAACAGATCGCTTTTCTTCTCATTTTTTACCACATAGGTGTTATTTTCGACATTATTCTTGCTTGTATCAGTCATTTTCTTTGTCTTCGTAGGCAACGGAGTTTGAGAAAAGCTCTATATTTATTTTTGTTTTTTAAAAAATAAGGGCTTTTAAGTTAATGATGAAAAATAAAACTTTTAGTTGTATTATCTTCGAGAATGGGTTTATAATTTTGAGTTTTGATGGTAATATCGGAGGAAGAACTCGAGAAATCCCTAGTTTCCATTGCAGTGTTCCGTTGACTTTCGTGGTATAGTTGGGTAGTGTTGGTGGTCATCGTGGTGGCACCGATAGTGGCACTGGTTGGTGGTGTTTGTGGTCGTGTCGGTATTCGTGGTGTTTGTTTATTTGTTGCCATTGGTTGGTAGTGTTTGTGGTGGTGGCTGTTGGTCTGTCGGTATTCGTGGTGTTTGTAATGTATTTTTCAAAATCTATGCATACATCAACTGTAATGTAATTTTTGTTTTTCTTTGTCTATAGGTAAAACATGTCTCCCAAAAGAAAAGAAAGTGAAAGTGGATCAACGCCTGACCACTCAAAAAAAAGGCTACAGTATAGAGGGATTCGGAGGAGCTTTCTGAACAATCTCAGTCAAGGAAAAGTGAAGCTGAGGAGAGATGTGAAAACACCATTGAGGGAGGTGGACAAGGGTCCGTAGATGGTGATGAAGAAAATGAAAGTGAGAAAGAGGAGGAATTGGAGAGTCAGAAAGAGAAAGAGGACCACATTATACGACTTTCCTTGGGCTTTCATGGTAAAATTAATCACTAATTTTACTCATCAATTAATTCATATTGAATATAGTTATTATGATTTTTTTTGCTTGCTTCCTGTTTACATTTTTTAGGCTTAGGAATTTGAAGCCATTCCTCCCCTCCGAAAGCAGTCAATGGATTACCCGCATGAGGTTTCTCATCCAAGGATGTTTAGGTGGTTGGCTGCAAAGAGCAACACCAATATTAAGGAGGCTGATCTCTTTAACCCTCCGGATGATGCAGTACATCTTTTTCAAGTAAAATAATTATACTCAAAGATAAGAAAGATATTGAACAGATGTTATATCTGGTGCATGAGATGTTATATCTGATGCACCTGATGGGACATCTGTTGCAATGGGGTATATATTGCATCAGATTACCCTTCTGTGGCTTTGGTTCTATGAATCCGACTCCTAAAATATTAACCATCTACTTCAAATTATGCAATAGATGTTTAATCTGATAGCATATCATTCATCTGTTGCGATGTATAGATCATCTATTGCATAACAGATTACCCGTCTTGTACAGCTGTTACAACATATGATTGATATTTTACATCAGATTATCCATGTGTTGCTCTGTTTCTCTGAACCAGACTCAAATAGATTTTAACCATATACTACAAACTATGCAATAGATGGGTCTTTTTTTTATATATAGCCCAACTGTGAAAATTATTATATTATATGATTTAAATGCATTTGTCTTTTTTTTCTTTTTTATAGGTTGTGCATCAATGGATCGTGCCTACTGAGGAGGAGTTGGTGATGACTTCTTATCTTACTCTTGGGCATGCTGATACTATTGCAGACTCAACAGTGGAGTTAATAAAGAAGGAATTAGCTGGAGCAACAGCCATAAAAAGAGCAGTTAGGCAAGGTTAGCCTAATGTTGAGGCTCTTCATGACCAACCTTTTACTAAGGCAGATCCGGGTGCTTCTTCTGGTGGAGTTTTTGGTGTTGGTGGCAGGCATGCTGATGCTACTACCAAATAATAAATATGTTTGAAAACACCCCTTTTTGCCCTTACACAATTTTCTCTCACCCTTCTTCACCCTTGTATTCTCATTGCGAATGAGATGAGTGCAAGGACAGACAGGATAAACTCTTTAAAAAGGTAGAGGCTATCTCTAAAGTTATCGAGGAATTCAAATCCAAGAGGTGTGTCATACCATCCAAGAAGGTGAGGAAGCCACACACTCCTACAGTGTTGGTTAGGAGAAAAAAGAGAGCAATTAGAGACGTACTCTTCGCTTGGAAATCAAAAGAAATTGCAATTCCTCCATCTCCAAAAGCTGTTGAAGTTCAGGGGCTAGTAAAAAAGGTGGACATTTACGCAGAACTTGGTGCCGAAGAGAAGAGGGATCTGCGACAGACCAAGAATGCCAAGGCAAGCACACCAGATTACCCCAGGCCTCCCTTTTCCCCCAAGACTTTCAGACTATGACTGATATACGTATGCCGTATGAGGACAAGGAAAGTTTACTTTTCCTAACCTAGCCCTTCTAATCTACCCAATGAAGAAGAAGCTACGTAACAGATTTCACATCTTTTGCAACAGCTGGGTATACTGGTGCAACTGGTTGTGGTTCTGTTGTAACTTATTATCCATCTGTTGCATAAGTTGCATTAGATTATTAATTCAGAGAACCCTATGCAACAGATGAACCATCCCTTTCATCTTTACAATTACTAACCTATTTAAAAAGTGACTTCTTATCTCACAGCATGTTGACATAATTCTCTACCTCATGAGGAAAAGGCAATTAACGTACTGGGAAGCTTATGACTCTACAGATAGGATAATGGACCTCAACTTTTGTAAGAAGCTCAAGGATAGGTACGATCAACTCAGTGGAAAGGCATCAGCCCTTGGCGTGGGACTTGATTTCCTAGTTCCTACGTTGGTCTTGGATGAAGAAGAAACATTAAGATATGTTAGAGAGGATAGGCCAAATCTACACGACAAGAGCTAGACCGAGGCAAAAAGGATTCTTGCAGTCATTAGCATGAACGACAAGCATTATGGGGCTGTTGAGATACTACTCGAGGAGGGAAAGATCAATGTTTATGACTCTAACACACCTCTCATCGACGATTTAGATCTTTTTCTCCTTATGGAGCCACTAATAGTGTTGTTGCCCATCTTGTTGATAGAGAGTAAACTAATGAATCATTTGCCAAAGAAAGTGTTGATGAAGAAATCATGGGCTTTTAAAGGTCGAAACAGGGAAATGATCCTTCCAAAAGATGATGCTGCTAAAGCGAGCAGCTCGCACACTCTTGCACACATCGAATGTTTGCTGACTGGCACAGAAATGGCCAAGCCAATGACTTTTCTGTGCGACAACGCTGTGGTAAACCTGCAAGAGGTCTGGGCTTATAGGGTACTAACTGGGCGCTTGAAGCTTGTGTATATAGAAAAGCCTGTGAAATAGAAATTTTTAATTTCAAGTCATCCGTCACTTTATTACATGTACATGTAGTGGCAATAATTTTTTTCTGATTAAAGTTGAGTTTTTTATAATGCAATAGATTAGATTGTCAATCTGTTGCAACAGTGGGAAGACCTGTTTGAATAATCTAATAATCTAATAATCTAAGTCTAATTTGTTGCAACACTGGGAAGACTTGTTTGATAATTTCTATGAATAATCTAATAATATAAGTCTAATCTGTTGCAACAGTGGAAAGACCTTTTTGATAATTTTCACAGATGACCTAAATTTTACAACATATGCCTAAATCTTTTTGATATTTTCCAATAGTTACACTTGAATATCCATGTGCTCGTCGACAAAAAACCAGTAACAAATACACACACCACCATAAAAATTTTAGCAATTAGGCTTCAATATCCATGTGCCCAACAACACCAAACCAGTAGCAATAATGACAATAATGCAGTATCTTCTTGCTCAATTTTGTTTCTCTTCAGAAGCCTTGACTTTGTTCAACAAACCCCATATTACACGATTTTTTTGTGAAGGGTGTCGTTCTTCATACCAATCAAAGTAATTGCATCCACCTAATTTTTATAAAAAAGGGAACACAATTACAAAACAATTACAAGTCAATAATTAATCAATTAATTAAATTAAAAAAATATTACCTTTGAAATCTTACAAGTAAAAAACCTACGATCCGGATTTTGTTGAGTCCAAGAAGTCTTTAACAGAGCTTCATGACCGCACTTACAATATCGAAAATCTTTATCACAAAAAATAGTGGAAGATGCGCTCGACATTGTCCATGTTAGTTGGAAAAAATGAAAGTAATAATTTGAAGAATTTGGATAGATAAAAGAAGATGACAATGAACAAGAAGATTTGGGAATTTAGGGTTAAATTTTAGGTGGAAGATAATATATAAGACAATGGGGGAAAAAAATGACCGTTGGGGGTTAAGACGGCAACTCAGTGAAATGTGCCAGGACTGACACTAACACATTTGATGCATATTTTATTTTACGTCTTTAAAATGAACATGTCTACTTGATGCCTATTTTATTTTAGGTGTTTGAACTGAACACCATCAATAGGTTGCGCCTTTTTTATTTCAATTCACTTTAACCTTTTTAAACGTAGTGGCAATTTTTTATGTCCAACAAAAGTTGAATTTTTATAATGCAACAGATTCTCCATCCGTTGTAACAGTTATCCTACCTATTCTGACATATAGTTTATCTGTTGTAATAGGTTGGTCATCTGTTGCATTATCTTGATGTTTTTATCTAAAGTCCATCTGTTGCAACAGTGGAAAGTCATGTTTGATAAATTCCAATAGATAACCTACCTGTTGCAACATATGTATAAATCTTTTCAAAATTTTCAATAGATGTGTCATCTGTTGCAACAGATAAAGTCCATTTGTTGCAACATATGTCTAAATCTATTCTTTTTTACCCAATAGATGTGTCATCTGTTGCATTATCTTGATGTTTTTATCTAAAGTCCATCTGTTGCAACAGTGGGAAGACCTGTTTGATAAATTCCAATAGATCACCTACCTGTTACAACATATGTCTAAATTTGTTCGAATTTTCTAATAGATGTGTCATCTGTTGCAACAGATACATTATCTGTTGTAATATTTGAA
>NW_025890985.1:7812-19089 GCF_002878395.1 Capsicum annuum
TATCTGTTGTAATATTTGAATCTAGTATTCCTTTTCAATTAATAAGTTCAAATCTAAGGAATAAATAAAATTCGTAGACAAAATAAAATAAATCGAAGCCTTCATAAATTAGCTTAAATAAGTCAACGAATAAATGAAATATAAAAAATTGTTATGGGTACAGATCTCAACAAATACATCAACAACAATTTAAGTATACTGCCAATGATTGCTTTGATAGGCTCAAGCTATAAAGATCTACTCAGTATGAACAAGTTGTTCTTCATCTGGTACTATGGAATTCGGCTTTGCTCGTCGTAGATCTTCATTTTCGCTTGCGTACGATTTCTACGCTTTTTATTCTCCGTATTTCCATAAAAAGAGTAGCATATTATCAATATTGTTCAGCAGTAGCTTCTTCTACATCTACCTGGAAAGCCAAAATCGATCAATGCTAATGACGGAGATACAAAAAAATGGAAAAGGACAACTCATCTCTTTTAGCAAATCAAACAGGTCTTTCTCCCATTTTAAATTATCCCAAACATATTATATTTCTGTTGCAACAATGAATCAACTATTGGGACAAATTTCTACATGAGGAAGACCCTGTGTGATAATTTCCAATGGATGAACCATCCGTTGCAATGTATGAATTATCTGTTGCAGAAGATAGGTCATCTGTTAGTACAAATAAAAGTTGTACGAAGAGCTGTTTGATTTGCTAAAACAGATGAGACATATGTTGCACCAGATAAAGTATCTAGTGCAACAGGTTAGCCAACTGTTGCAATAGATGTATATATCTTTTTGATAATTTTCAGCAGATGTGTCATCTGTTGAAATAGATATGTGTCTGTTTGTTTTGTAAATTGGAAGACATATAATATATTCACCTTCTTCAGCATGCTGCTCTCCTTTGGACATTGTACGTTGGTCAGTGCAACATGCAGATAGAGGAGTTGTAATTTCACTTTTTTGGATGCCTGATAATGCCCTGGAAATCACTCTCCTTCTCCTCTTAGCCCTAATCTCTAATGGAGCAGATGGAAATGAAATCCTCTTTGATGGAATGAGACCCCTCTTAGATGTTAATTCTTTTATAGAAGCAGTTAATGCATTAATAGCATTAATCACTACATCATGTTTCGCCCTGCAGTCTTGACATTCACATGCAGAACATTCGCTGGGAAAGGCAAAATCTATATAACTAGTATGATCATACTCATAATAGTTTACTTTAAATACTGTAAGAGGAGCATCATTAGCACCAACAGCAGCACCAACAGCAGCACCACTACCACCACCAACAGCTCCATCAACAACAAGAAGCCCACCCTCCAAAATTATTTTTCTTGTAATAGTTGTTGCTTCAAACAATTCCATTTTTATTCTGTCGATGACCTTAGGGTCCGATAAAGTTTGCACAGACCGTAAAGTAAGAAAAAATGGCATCTTCAACTCTCGATTGGTCGGAACTAGCGACGGATGCACATTCTAACATAAATCATTACATATATTAGAATGATGATTAGATCATTCAAAAAAAACATTAATTAAAAAAAATAATTATAATTGTACTTACTGCATCCTTCGGGGGGTTGAAGAGATCAAGAAATTTTATATTTTTATGAGTTTTGGCCGACAACCATCTCAAGATTCTTGGACAAAAACCTCCTTCCTGGTAGTTCACTTATTTCAAATAAGGAATGTCTTCAAACGCCCAAGCCTATAAAATAAAGCCAATAAATTAAAACCATTATTGAGTGAAAAAATAAATGATATCATAATAGAAGAAAGAAACATTTACCATGAAAGTCCTTGGAAAGCCATATAAGTTGACTGGCTTTGGCGCTGACGGAGTCAATAAATATTTGACAGTCATTTTGAAGTTTTCATACCCCCATGGATAGCTATTAAACGCCTCAAGATCCTCAGAGATCTTTATTAAACCGAAGCTTATGTTGTTGTTAACGTCTTTCGCCCAAAGAATATTATGTACAAACCAAACCAAGCACAATGGCTGCTTGTGCTTCTTTGAAAGTTCTTTACCTTTCAACGCTTCTATCAAATTTTTATTTTTGAAGCTTGGACCAACAATGGACACCAGGCCATCACGATCACACAACTTGTCTTTGCCTTTTTTGGGTGTGCGGGGTGTTATTTTTTGGTTAGAATAGGTATAACTTGAGAAGGAGGATAACATTTTAGTCCAGTAACTATCGTAAACTCCTTCCAATCAAAACAAATAGGCATGCCACAGTAATTTATCCACACCTCAGCCATCTTATCTTTGTTTTCATACATAAACCTATGCTTGAGAAGTTCATCTACCATTTTCATTTGGAAACGAGCATTGTTGTCCTCCAACAAATCAAGATATTTCCCAAAGCAGCTGTCCCTAAAATAAGCATCCAATTTTTGTTCTCGAAGTATTTTTTTGAAGGCGTTAAAAGATTTTCCCATGGCTGACTTAAACACGAAATCACCCGTTAAATCTGCGGCACCATCGCACTGCATTCTCATAGGATAATGATTAATGCTGAAGGCTTTGACCAGATCTTCGGTGGAAGGGTTATTAGCATCTTTATTATCTCTTTTGAAACATTCCTCCTCCCCGTGTTCATCATATTCTACTCCCGATTGAGATAACGCTTGTAAAGCAAGCTCATAGAGTGGTGGATGTAGCCTAGCTTCTTCACTTACTCCTTTACTTGGACTTGATTCGATTTCTATTCTTTTGGGAACCATATTATCTAAAATTAACAGGAACATAAAATAATATATTATTGTTATTAATGCATCACTAAAAAAGGATAACAGTAAATTAAACAAGCAAAAAAGTAAAATAATAATTGCAACAGATCACCGATCTGTTGTACTAGGTATTATATCTGTTGCAGCATATAACCAAACTGTTGCAGCGGATGAGTAATCTGTTGCAACAATACAAAACATACTACTCATCTTTTAAGATAGATGAATGGTCTGTTCAACAGATCACACAACTATTGTGACATCATCTATTGCAACATATGAGTGATCTATTGGAACAGTTAAATAATCCACAGCAACGACTGAGTAATCGGTTGTGACAATACAAAACATATCACTCATCTGTTGAGAAAGATAAATGGTCTGTGCAATAGGTCACACATCTGTTGCAACACATAAGTGATCTGTTGGAACAGTTATCAACGATTAATATTATTTAGATTTGTTCCAACATAGGGTCGTCTATCGCAGCAGATGAATGATCAGTTGGAAAAATCAAGTCTTGGACTTTTTCAGTAGGAAGAGTTGGTAGAATTTTATCCAACAGGAGGTTCATCTATTGCATCAGATCATTAATCTGATGATTTTTACATTGCACTAGATGGTTAATTAGTTGCATCAAATTTTTTATCTGAAGCTTAATCTGTTGCAATATATGGTAAAGTTGTTGCATCAGAATTATAATCTGATGGTTTCTCTGGTGCATCAGATAGTTTATCTGTTGCATCATATGATGAATCTGTTACATCAGATGGTTAATATGTTGCACCAGATGGGTAATCTGTCGGAGGAAATAGTGGCACGATTTTGTTAAACAAAAAACAGCAATTTCATTATTTTTACCAAGAATAAGAACAAAACAAATCAAACCAAATTGTTCTTTTGTTTTTATAAACACAAACAATAAAAATCAAACTTCAAAAAAATACAACAAACAATAAAATATCATAATTCACTTCGAAAAGAGAAGAGAAGAAATACCAAAAATTAGGGTTTTATTCAGACCGTATTTCAAATTAGTGCAACAAATATTGAAATTGTTAACCAATACTATAAGAGAAGTTGGCTCAAGTTCCTCGTTTTCTTCAAAACTAAAAAGGCCATAAATTTTACCTGTGAAAGAAGAAAAGGACTGATGAAGAATTCGAAGCTATTGTGGTCGGAGAGCAAGGCTTTCACGTCGATTGAAGTCGAAAAGGAACTGAAATCCCAACTATTTGTAGTCGGATGTTGAAGTCATCGAGGATTGAAATAAGAAATTTGCAGAACAGTTGGTTGGGAGAGAGTTGAGAGAAACTGTCGAGAGAGGAATGAGAGACAGGTTGATTGAATTAACAAGGGGAACTCGAAGCCCAACTATTTGTCATCGGGGGTTGAAGGGAGAAATTTTCCAGAACTGTTGGTTGGGAGAGAATTGACAGAAGCTATCGAGAGAGAGGAGATAGTGGTTGATTTGGATTGAAGAGGGGTGTGGGTTGGGTTGATTTGTATTTTTGAAAAGATTAGAATGTTTTGAAAATATTAATCAAGTCCACAATTAACTTAATCAAATTTCCTAATGATGTTTGACCCTATCTGTTGGTCAATGTTACCAATCCTTCATTCAAGACTTAAAAGACACCTTTCCTTCAATTTTCTCATGTTACTCACCTTATCCAAAATTTTGTGGCATTGATAGTTAATTATATTTTTTAAATAATTCAAGTTTTTATTTATTGTGATTTATAATACTTTTTCTTCTATTTCAATTTAAGTGTCACTGATATAATTTCAAAAGACAGCTAAATATTTTAAATCTTTTAAATTAGTTGTTAATTATTGTGATTTATAATGTTTTTTAAACATTTTTTTGAAATATATAACAAATTTAAAAAAGTAAGACGAACAAATTAAAATGAAGAAAAAATAAAATGGAAGAAAGGAATATGACCAATAAAATTATGCCAAAGCAAACAACATGCCCAGTATATGTAACTGTTTTCTCTCAATTTATGTGATACAAATAGAATTTAGATAATCAATTATATTTGTTTTATATATTTTTAGATATTTTAAGCTGTTAACTATTATAATTTATAATATTTTTATGTAATTTTTTAAATAATATATGTTACTCTCCATGTCCAAACTTTATGGAAGTATTAGTCAATTACATATTATAACTAAATTTATGTTTTAAATTATTCTGATTTATAATATATTTTCTTCTATTTCAATTTAAGTGGCGCTGATATTATTTTGAGAGTTAGTCAAATATTCTATATTTTTTAATTTTTTTAGTTGTTAATTATTGTGATTTATATTTTTTTTACATGTTTTATCGAAATATATAACAGACTAAAAAAGTTAAGACAAATAAATTAAAATAAAGGAAAAATAATATATATATGTGTGTGTATAAAACATTCCAATAATTACATAATTAAAAATAAAAATGGAACATAAACGTGCAAATATCTCAATAATAATTAATTTCTAAATCTTTAAAGTGCATAAAAAATCATATTAATATTTCTAACAATTTGTTCTGGTTAAATAATAAATCTTACCATTGATATAGCACTAGTGCATGAGAAAAAATATCATAAATTTTGAATTTGTGCCTATACCATATTTTCATATCAATTAAAATGATATCAAATAAGTAATCGACATTGTGTTTTCTTGTAGAAATAATATTTTGTTTAAATAATTTATTATCGTTAAAGGAAAACTATAATTGCAACTACTTCAATTGTGAAACATAAGTTTATGATTTGTTATAAAAATTTATCCAAACTATAAAATTATGAATATTTCATTTGCTTGTGACAAATAATTGCTACAATCCTTATAACTTGAAGCAGAAATATCAACTTAGCCATTTTACTTCAAATAATTATTTGTGGTGGATAAAAAGGATTACTATTGCAAGGATAATTTTAAATGTGTGGAAAAAACTTATAACTAATTATAAAAATTTAGTGTATCAATAAATTTATAGCTATTTGAGTAACTATTGCCATAAATTATTGTAATTGAAGTAAAAATATCCATTTAGCTGCTCAAAAAGAATCAATGTGGCTAAAAGGGGATACTATTGCTACGACAACATTAAAAGTTTGGCAAAAACTTATAGTTAGTTACATAATTTTATTGTAGCAATAAACTTGTAGCTATTTGGGTAATTATTTCCATATATTATTATCACTTGTAGCAAAAATATATATTTAACTGCAACATTTTGCTTCAAGTAATTTATTATGACTAAAAGACTACTTTTGCAATAATAACTTTAAATGCATGGCAAAAACTTACAATTAGCTATAAAATTTTACTGTAGCAATAAAATTGTAGCTATTTGAGTAATTATTGCTACAACAGTTAGCAATTATAGCAAAAATAAGGAATTAACTTTGCCAATTTATTTTTATAGCTAGGAAATCTAGTAAAATTATAAATAGCCATGAAATTTTAATGTATGTAGCTGTTCTTAGATATTAACCACGATTTTCAAATATAAGAATCCGTAGCAATATATACTTATTGTTGTAGTGGTGACAGAAAGTTTTTATAGTGGTACCTACATTGTTATTCAATTGGATATTATATAAAATGATCACCTGTTCCTTGGTAAACAACATTTTTATAAAGTTTCGTTTTTAGTGAGAAAAGTTACCTTCTGTTTTAAAAAGAATACTACTTTTTTTTTAGTTTGTTTAAAAAAGAATGACTGTTTTTTTATTAATTTTTAAATTTTAATTTTTCACATTGCATGTTTAAGACCACAAGATTGAAGGACATTTTGGTACATTTGACGTATCTTTAATTTAAGACCACAAGATTCAAAAATCTTCTTTATTTACTTAAATTTCGTGTCAAGTCAAACTAGGTCATTCTTTTTAAAAAAGAGGAAGCATAATTTTTTCTTTTCTAATCTATTGAATATATAATTTTTAAGTTGATTTCTTTTGTGGGAAACAACTAAAATATTAATGCTAAAGTATTCTTTAATATATGAACTGTGAGTAACGCTCTAAGCCATATTAACATAAAATATTTTTTTAAAAAAATTATCATCACCAATTTTTATATATACATGTTTCGATGTGTAAATATGATTACTCTTAATTATTTTTTATATGTGTTACAGAAAATCATGATGATGATAAGGACACTCATACGTGTTTCCACAAAGCAACAGAAGGATAGGGTGAAAACTATGATTGACAATTCGGTTAATCTTTCGCTAGAATCCAATGTTAAAGATGGTGATCTTAAAATCTTTGAGGAACACATAACGAGAATTAACAAGTTAATTCAAGAAATTGTGTGAGTTGGGGGTCTATTAAGTGTAAAGAAAAAATACATGGATTTACGATCTGCATTGCTTAATGATTTTCAAAAGAAATTACTCGACAAATCTTGGCATAAGTTAAGTCCCAAAATGTCGAGATCTTACAAATCGTTAGTACAAGATTTTATAAAAAAAGTACATAAACGTAAAGGTTCAGAAGACTGTGTATCATTCTCACTGGCTATCTAAGAGAAATTACTTGCCTTTGAACCTCCATATAGATCTTATTTTATCTTTTCTTGTTCAATTAAAAGATTGTCATGATAATGTGTATTTACTTTGTACAATTATTGTTTATATGTCACGACTTGTATGAATTTAAATTTATTATTTTATACAATTATATTCTTGGTTGAATGTTTCTATATCTGTTATAAATTTATACTTATTTAATCTTGAATTTATGAGATTTAAGATAAGTAGTTCTTAAATGATTGATTGTGTTAGATTTATGACATATTAGAATTCAGATGATGATTAGGAACTTAGTGAACTTTCGAATCTGAACCTGATGTGAAATAAATATTGACATAATTGATTATTTTAAGAATTATTAAGTATATAAATTTAGGCTAAAATAATGTACGTAGTTGTCTCACTGTACTTTATAATTGTTTAAATTAATATGTCAACCGCTACAAAGAACATTGTCGTCGAGCTTAATAAAGGTGATAAGCTTAAAGGTGATAACTATGAAATATGGAGTATGAAAATTCAATGTGTCCTAGAAGAGCAAGAGTCTCTAGAAGCTCTTAATGTGTCTATGACACTTCCTGAAAATGGTGATGCCCCTCAAAATGTGAAAGATCTTGAGGCATATCAAGCTTGAAAAAAGAAAATTTCTCTTGCTCTCATAACGTTGCTAGGCAGTATAGATAGTAACATTATGAGAGAATTTTGAAAGTATGATGATGCTAAGGATATGTGGTCCGTATTAAAAAAAAATTTTGGTCATATTTTAATTGCTAAGTTAAGGGATCTTACTATTAAGTTTGATACTTTTAAGAAATGCCCTGATCTTACTATGCGAATACATCTTCGCCATATGTCAAACATGGTGAATGAACTGAAAGATGTTGGTTATGTGTTGACTGAAGAGCAACAACTCTAAATTGTCATTCGCTCTCTACCCCAAAGTTGAGAAAATATGAAAATGCACCTAACCCACAATTTTAGCATCAAAACTATGAAAGATGATAAACGACATTTGGAACTTGAGGAAGAGTGCCTTGGAGTAGACAATGCTGCTACAAATGCGTATATGAATAGTTCAAATCCTAAACGTGGATATGATAACAAACACAAGTATGGTAATTTTTTTCAAAAGAAGGGTAAAAGAGATGTCTCAAAGAAGCCTAAGAATAATCAACAAGGAGAGAAAAATATTTCTGCTCGAAAGAAAAAGAAAAAAGTGACGAAAGAAAAAAGAAAAAAGTGAACATGGCTAAGCTTAAGTGCTACAACTGTGAGAACAAGGGACTCTTTGCTCATGATTGTCATGAGCCTAAAAAGGTGTGTGACCTTATTAATAATTTACATAGTGATGTAAATGTTTCTTGTTCTACTTTTTTAAGTGAATCACTTCCTATGTGGATTGTAGACTCAGCAGTCATCAAGCACATAGCAACTGATAGAGATGCTTTCATAGATTTTCGATGAATTCTGCAAGATCACAAATGGGTGTACGTAAAAAATAACTCCAAAGAGGAGGTCAAAGGGATTGGTACCTACAAACTGAAAATGTGTGGTGACCGAACTCTATATCTATATGATGTACTATTTACCCCAACAATACATCAAAATTTAGTCTCTGTTAGAATATTGATTATGTTAGGATTTAATTTTTTCTTTCATGAACATGGTGTGGATTTGTATTTGGCAAAGACAAAATATGGCACTAGTTATTTTTATGATCGATCTTTTGTATTGGATGTTATTAAAAGTCCCAATAATAATAATATTAGTTTTTCTTATTTACGTCAACTTCTAAATATGAAAATGATATAAATTTATGACATGCTAGGCTTGGCCATATTGGTCAACAAAAAATGAATCGCTTATCTGAAGAAGGTCTACTTGGTGCAATAGATGAAGTAGAATTGTCTACTTGTGAATCTTGCCTAACTGAAAAAATTGCAAGAAAATCATTTGGGAAAGGCACAGGAGCTGATACTTTATTGCAATTAATTCATTTTGACATCTTTGGTCTAATGAATGTAAGGGTAAGATATGGTTCTATTTACTTTCTCACTTTTATTAATAATTTTACTCAATTTGATTGTGTATATTTGATTTCTTAAAAGCTAAATATTTGAGTTGCTTCACTAAGTTTATCAACTTAGTTGAGAATCAACTGGATAAAAAAATTAAAGCCCTAAGAACTAATCTTGATAGAGAGTATTTGTTTGATGAGGTCAAACAATTGTGTGATGAAAAAGGAATTCAAAAATAATTAAATGCTCCTTACAATCCATAATAAAATGGTGTTACGGAACGACGAAATAGATACTTTTTAAAAATGATTAGGTCAATGATAGTACAAGCAAAATTCCCTATCACCTATTGGGATGATACGTTGGTCACTGCTGCGTTTATACTTAATCGTGTTCCTTCAAAATAAATTACAACTATGCCATATAAGTTATGGACTAAACAAAAGTCCAATTTGAGCATTTTAAATCCTTGGGATTGCGCTGCTTTTATTCATAACCCTTCTTACCAATATGAAAAATTAGGTCCAAGGAGAAAGAAGTGTATCTGTATAAGATGCTCTGAACAATCTAAGGGTAATGTGTTCATAGAAGAACAAGACAGTGGCATGGTAACTGAAATTGAGTCATGTGATGTCACATTTATGGAGAATGATTTTACTAAGCAAGGCGAGATAGGTCAAGACATATCTCCTTATGAAACTATGGATCAGACCGCTTCTTCTATTGACATTCCAATGAATATGAGTGGAAGTCATGTTGATGATAATGGATCAGTTCCTATTTCCTCAAGTCCTAGTGATATTGTTAGTCCGAGTAGGAGTAACTTATCAATTGATAAATCAATTTGTCAATATCAACCACAATGAACACATCGTCCTCAAATTTTTGTCTTAGATTTGAGATCAAAAGAGAAGCATTTATAGTTACTCCGGATGATGAAGAGCCAAAAAATATAAATGAGGCTCCTTTATGCCCTGCTAAAGAAAAAATAATTAAAAACAATGGAGGAGGAGATGGAGTCAATGAAATCTAACCAAGTGTGGAAATTGGTTGATCTACCTGTAGGCCGAAAAGCTATTGATAATAGGTGAATTATCAAAATCAAGCGTAAGGCAGATGGTAGTATCTAAAGATTTATAGTTTGCCTAGTAGCTAAAGGGTACACACAACAAGAAGGAATTGATTATGAAGAAACTTTCACCTGTTGTCACTTTACTTCAATATGATTAATGTTGTCTATTGTAGCCATGTTGGATCTAGAATTACATCAAATGGATGTGAAAACTGCATTTCTCAATAGAGAACTAGAAGGAGAAATCTACATGAAACAATCTGTAGGTTTCATGAAAAAGACAAAGAAAATAATGGACTTAAACAATCTTCTATGCGATGGTACTTACGTTTCCATAATGTGATAATATTGTATGGTTTCGTTATGATTCATTAAGATCATTGTGTATACATCAACAGATTAAAAGATATGTTTGTGATTTTATCATTGTATATAGATGACATACTTATTGCTGCAAGTGACATCGAATATGTAAAAAAAATAAAAGAGTGGTTATCATCTACTTTTGAGATGAAAGATATGGGTGAAACGCCATATATTCTTGGAGTTAAGATTTCAAGAGATCGTTCGAAGACGTTGTTGTCTCTTTACCAAGAATATTACATTAAGAAAGTTCTTAAACGCTTTAATATGCAAGATTGCAAACCCATAAACACTTCAATTTCTAAAAGTGAAGCTTTAAACCAAAGGATGTGCCCTCAGCCTCCACAAGAGAAGGAACAAATGAGAAAGGGTTTTTATGCCAATGCTGTTGAAAGTCTATTGTATGCTAGGATGTGTACTAGACCTGATATCTTTTATGTCATTGGGTTAGTTAGTAAATATCAATCCGACCCAGTACCACAACATTGGAAAACAGTTAAAAGAATATTGAGGTATCTCAAAGGCACAGTCAATTATTC
>NW_025890985.1:22089-37759 GCF_002878395.1 Capsicum annuum
GGATTGGTAACATTGACCAACAGATAGGGTCAAACATCATTAGGAAACTTGATTAATTTAATTGTGAACTTGATTAATATTTTCAAAACATTCTAATCTTTTCAAAAGTACAAATCAACCCAACCCACACCCCTCTTCAATCTAAATCAACCATTATCTCATCTCTCTCGACAGCTTCTGTCAATTCTCTCCCAACCAATAGCTCTGGAAAATTTCTCCCTTCAACCCCCGATGACAAATAGTTGGGCTTCGAGTTCCCCTTTTCAATTCAATCAACCTGTCTCTCATTCCTCTCTCGACAGCTTCTCTCAACTCTCTCCCAACCAACTGTTCTGCAAATTTTTTATTTCAATCCTCGGCGACTTCAACATCCGACTACAAATAGTTAGGATTTCAGTTCCTTTTCGACTTCAATCGACGTTAAAGCCTTGCTCTCCGGCCACAATAGCTTCGAATTCTTCATCGGTCCTTTTCTTCTTTCACAGGTAAAAATTTTTGGCCTTTTTAGTTTTGAAGAAAACGAGGAACTTGAGTCAACTTCTCTTATAGTATTGGTTAATAATTTCAATATTTGTTGCACTAATTTGAAATGCGGTCTGAATAAAACCCTAATTTTTGGTATTTCTTCTCTTCTCTTTTCGAAGTGAATTATGATATTTTATTATTTGTTGTATTTTTTTGAAGTTTGATTTTTATTGTTTGTGTTTATAAAAACAAAATAACAATTTGGTTTGATTTGTTTTGTTCTTATTCTTGGTAAAAATAATGAAATTGCTGTTTTTTGTTTAACAAAATCGTGCCACTGTTTCCTCCGACAGATTACCCATCTAGTGCAACATATTAACCATCTAATGCAACAAATTCATCATATGATGCAACAGATAAACTATCTGATGCACCAGAGAAACCATCAGATTACAATTCTGATGCAACAAATTAATAATCTGATGCAACAACTTTACCATATATTGCAACAGATTAAGCTTCAGATAAAAAATTTGATGCAACTAATTAACCATCTGATGCAATGTAAGAATCATCAGATTAATGATCTGATGCAATAGATGAACCTCCTGTTGGATAAAATTCTACCAACTCTTCCTACAGGAAAAGTCCAAGACTTGATTTTTCCAACTGATCATTCATCTGCTGTGATAGACGACCCTATGTTGGAAGAAATCTAAATAATATTAATCGTTGATAACTGTTCCAACAGATCACTTATGTGTTATAACAGATGTGTGACCTATTGCACAGACCATTTATTTTTCTCAACAGATGAGTGATATGTTTTGTATTGTCATAACCGATTACTCAGTGGTTGCTATGGATTATTTAACTGTTCCAATAGATCACTCATATGTTGCAATAGATGATGTCACAATAGTTGTGTGATCTATTGAACAGACCATTCATCTGTCTTAAAAGATGAGTAGTATATTTTGTATTGTTGCAACAAATTACTCATCCGCTGCAATAGTTTGGTTATATGCTGCAACAGATATAATACCTAGTGCAACAGATCGGTGATCTGTTGCAATTGTTATTTTACTTTTTTGCTTTTTTGATTTACTGTTATCCTTTTTTAATGATGCATTAATAACAATAATATATTATTTTATGTTCCTGTTAATTTTAGATAATATGGTTCCCAAAAGAACAGAAATTGAATCAAGTCTAAGTAAAGAAACAAGTGAAGTAGCTAGGCTACATCCACCACTCTATGAGCTTGCTTTACAAGCGTTATCTCAATCGGGAGTAGAATATGATGAACACGGGGAGGAGGAATGTTTCAAAAGAGATAATGCAGATGCTAATAACCCTTCCACCGAATATCTGGTCAAAGCCTTCAGCATTAATCATTATCCTATGAGAATGCAGTGCGATGGTGCCGCAGATTTAACGGGTGATTTCGTATTTAAGTCAGCCATGGGAAAATCTTTTGACGCCTTTAAAAAATACTTCGAGAACAAAAATTGGATGCTTATTTCAGGGACAGCTACTTTGGGAAATATCTTGATTTGTTGGAGGACAACAATGCTCGTTTCCAAATGAAAATGGTATATGAACTTCTCAAGCATAGGTTTATGTATGAAAACAAAGATAAGATGGCTGAGGTGTGGATAAATTACTGTGGCATGCCTATTTGTTTTGGTTGGAAGGAGTTTGCGATAGTTACTAGACTAAAATGTTATCCTCCTTCTCAAGTTATACCTATTCTAACCCAAAAAAAATACCCCGCACACCCAAAAAAGGCAAAGACAAGTTGTGTGATCGTGATGGCCTGGTGTCCATTGTTGGTCCAAGCTTCAAAAATAAAAATTTGATAGAAGCGTTGAAAGGTAAAGAACTTTCAAAGAAGCACAAGCAGTCATTGTGCTTGGTTTGGTTTGTACATAATATTCTTTGGGCGAAAGACGTTAACAACAACATAAGCTTCGGTTTAATAAAGATCTCTGAGGATCTTGAGGCGTTTAATAGCTATCCATGGGGGTATGAAAACTTCAAAATGACTGTCAAATATTTATTGACTCCGTCAGCGCCAAAGACAGTCAACTTATATGGCTTTCCAAGGGCTTTCATGGTAAATGTTTCTTTCTTCTATTATGATATCATTTATTTTTTTCACTCAATAATGGTTTTGATTTATTGGCGTTATTTTATAGGCTTGGGCGTTTGAAGACATTCCTTATTTGAAACAAGTGAACTACCAGGAAGGAGGTTTTTGTCCAAGAATCTTGAGATGGTTGTCAGCCAAAACTCATAAAAATACAAAATTTTTTGATCTCTTCAACCCCCCGAAGGATGCAGTAAGTACAATTATAATTATTTTTTTTAATTAATGTTTTTTTGAATGATCTAATCATCATTCTAATATATGTAATGATTTATGTTATAATGTGCATCCGTCGCTAGTTCCGACCAATCGAGAGTTAAAGATGCCATTTTTTCTTACTTTACGATCTGTGCAAACTTTATCGGACCCTAAGGTCATCGACAGAATAAAAATGGAATTGTTTGAAGCAACAACTATTACAAGAAAAATAATTTTGGAAGGTGGGCTTCTTGTTGTTGATGGAGCTGTTGGTGGTGGTAGTGGTGCTGCTGTTGGTGCTAATGATGCTCTTCTTACAGTATTTAAAGCAAACTATTATGAGTATGATCATACTAGTTATATAGATTTTGCCTCTCCCAGCGAATGTTCTGCATGCGAATGTCAAGACTGCAGGGCGAAACATGATGTAGTGATTAATGCTATTAATGCATTAACTACTTCTATAAAAAAAATTAACATCTAAGAGGGGTCTCATTCCATCAAAGAGGATTTCATTTCCATCTGCTCCATTAGAGATTAGGGCTAAGAGGAGAAGGAGAGTGATTTCCAGGGCATTATCAGGCATCCAAAAAAGTGAAATTACAACTCCTCTATCTGCATGTTGCACTGACCAACGTACAATGTCCAAAGGAGAGCAGCACGAGCTGAAGAAGGTGAATATATTATATGTCTTCCAATTTACAAAACAAACAGACACATATCTATTTCAACAGATGACACATCTGCTGAAAATTATCAAAAAAATATATACATCTATTGCAACAGTTGACTAACCTGTTGCACTAGATACTTTATCTGGTGCAACATATGTCTCGTCTGTTTTAGCAAATCAAACAGCTCTTCGTACAACTTTTATTTGTACTAACAGATGACCTATCTTCTGCAACAGATAATTCATATATTGCAACGGATGGTTCATCCATTGGAAATTATCACACAGGGTCTTCCTCATGTAGAAATTTGTCCCAATAGTTGATTCATTGTTGCAACAGAAATATAATATGTTTGGGATAATTTAAAATGAGAGAAAGACCTGTTTGATTTGCTAAAAGAGATGAGTTGTCCTTTTCCATTTTATTATATCTCTGTGATTAGCATTGACCAATTCTGGCTTTCCAGGTAGATGTAGAAGAAGCTACTGCTGAACAATATTGATAATATGCTACTCTTTTTATGGAAATACGGAGAATAAAAAGCGTAGAAACCGTACGCAAGTGACAATGAAGATCTACGACGAGCAAAGCCGAATTCCATAGCACCAGATGAAGAACAACTTGTCCATACTGAGTAGATCTTTATAGCTTGAGCCTGTCAAAGCAATCCTTGGCAGTATACTTAAATTGTTGTTGATGTATTTGTTGAGATCTGTACCCATAACAATTTTTTTATATTTCATTTATTCGTTGACTTATTTCAGCTAATTTATGAAGGCTTCGATTTATTTTATTTTGTCTACGAATTTTATTTATTCCTTAGATTTAAACTTATTAAATGAAAAGGAATACTAGATTCAAATATTACAACAGATAATGTATCTGTTGCAATAGACGACACATCTATTGGAAAATTCGAACAGATTTAGACATATGTTGCAACAGGTAGGTGATCTATTGGAATTTATCAAACAGGTCTTTCTACTGTTGCAACAGATGGACTTTAGATAAAAACATCAAGATAATGCAACTCTGTTGCAACAGACGACACATCTATTGGAAAATTTAAACAGATTTATACATATGTTACAACAGGTAGGTTATCTATTGGAATTTATCAAACATGACTTCCCACTGTTGCAATAGATGGACTTTAGATAAAAACATCAAGATAATGCAACAAATGACCAACCTATTACAACAGATAAACTATATGTCAGAATAGGTAGGATAACTGTTACAACGGATGGAGAATCTATTGCATTATAAAAATTCAACTTTTCTTGGACATAAAAAATTGCCACTACGTTTAAAAAGGTTAAAGTAAATTGAAATAAAAAAGGCGCAACCTATCGATGGTGTTCAGTTCAAACACCTAAAATAAAATAGGCATCAAGTAGACATGTTCATTTTAAAGACGTAAAATAAAATATGCATCAAATGTATTAGTGTCAGTCCTGGCACATTTCGCTGACTTGCCGTCTTAAACCCCAACGGTCATTTTTTTCCCCCATTGTCTTATATATTATCTTCCACCTAAAATTTAACCCTAAATTCCCAAATCTTCTTCTTATTGTCATCTTCTTTTATCTATCCAAATTCTTTAAATTATTACTTTCATTTTTTCCAACTAACATTGACAATGTAGAGCGCATCTTCCACTATTTTTTGTGATAAAGATTTTCGATATTGTAAGTGAGGTCATAAAGCTCTATTAAAGACTTCTTGGACTCAACAAAATCCGGATCGTAGGTTTTTTACTTGTAAGATTTCAAAGGTAATATTTTTTTTATTTAATTAATTGATTAATTATTGACTTGTAATTGTTTTGTAATTGTGTTCTCTTTTTTATAAAAATTAGATTGATGCGATTACTTTGATTGGTATGAAGAACGACACCCTTCACAAAAAAATCATGTAATCTGGGGTTTGTTGAACAAAATCAAGGCTTCTGAAGAGAAACAAAATTGAGCAAGAAGATACTGCATTATTGTCATTATTGCTACTGGTTTGGTGTTGTTGGGCACATGGATATTGAAGCCTAATTGCTAAAATTTTTATGGTGGTGTGTGTATTTGTTACTGGTTTTTTGTCGACGAGCACATGGATATTCAAGTGTAACTATTGGAAAATATCAAAAAGATTTAGGCATATGTTGTAAAATTTAGCTCATCTGTGAAAATTATCAAAAGGTCTTCCTACTGTTGCAACAGATTAGACTTATATTATTAGATTATTCATAGAAATTATCAAACAAGTCTTCCCACTGTTGCAACAAATTAGACTTAGATTATTATATTATTAGATTATTCAAACAGGTCTTCCCACTGTTGCAACAGATTGACAATCTAATCTATTGCATTATAAAAAACTCAACTTTCATCAGAAAAAAATTATTGCCACTACATGTACATGTAATACAGTGAAGGATGACTTGAAATTAAAAATTTCTATTTCACAGGCTCTTCTATATACACAAGCTTCAAGCGTCCAGTTAGTACCCTATAAGCACAGACCTCTTGCAGGTTTACCACAGCATTGTCGCACAGAAAAGTCATTGGCTCGGCCATTTCTGTGCTGGTCAGCAAACATTCGATGTGTACAAGAGTGTGCGAGCTGTTCGCTTTAGCAGCATCATCTTTTGTAAAGATCATTCCCCTATTTCGACCTTTAAAATCCCATGATTTCTTCATCAACACTTTCTTTGGCAAATGATTCATTGGTTTACTCTCCATCAATAAGATGGGCAACAACACTATCAGTGGCTCCATGAGGAGAAAAAGATCTAAATCGTCGATGAGAGGTGTGTTAGAGTCATAAACATTGATCTTTCCCTCCTCGAGTAGTATCTCAACAGCCCGATAATGCATGTCGTTCATGCTAATGACTGCAAGAATCCTTTTTGCCTCGGTCTAGCTCTTGTCGTATAGATTTGGCCTGTCCTCTCTAACATATCTTAATGGTTCTTCTTCATCCAAGACCAACGTAGGAACTAGGAAATCAAGTCCCACGCCAAGGGCTAATGCCTCTCCACTGAGTTGATCGTACCTATCCTTGAGCTTCTTACAGAAGTCGAGGTCCATTATCATATCGGCAGAGTCATAAGCTTCCCAGTACGTTAATTGTCTTTTCCTCATGAGGTAGAGAATTATGTCAACATGCTATGAGATAAGAAGTCAATTTTTAAATAGGTTAGTAATTGTAAAGATGAAACGGATGGTTCATCTGTTGCATAGGGTTCTCTGAATCAATAATCTAATGCAACTTATGCAACAGATGGATAATAAGTTACAATAGAACCACAACCAGTTGCACTAGTATACCCAGCTGTTGCAAAAGATGTGAAATATGTTGCGTAGCTTTTTCTTCATGGGGTAGATTAGAAGGGCTAGGTTAGGAAAAGTAAACTTGCCTTGTCCTCATACGGCATACGTATATCAGTCATAGTCAAAAAGTCTTGGGGGAAAAGGGAGGCCTGGGGTAATCTGGTGTGCTTGCCTTGGCATTCTTGGTCTGTCGCAGATCCCTCTTCTCTTCGGCGCCAAGTTCTGCGTAAATGTCCACCTTTTTTACTAGCCCTTGAACTTCAACAGCTTTTGGAGAGGGAGGAATTGCAATTTCTTTTGATTTCCAAGCGAAGAGTACGTCTCTAATTGCTCTCTTTTTTCTCCTAACCAACACTGTAGGAGTGTGTGGCTCCCTCACCTTCTTGGATGGTATGACACACCTCTTGGATTTGAATTCCTCGATAACTTTAGAGATAGCCTCTACTTTTTTAAAGAGTTTATCTTATCTGTCCTTGCACTCATCTCATTCGCAATGAGAACACAAGGGTGAAGAGGGGTGAGAGAGACCTGTGTAAGGGCAAAAAGGGGTGTTTTCAAACATATTTATTATTTGGTAGCAGCATCAGCATGCCTGCCACCAACACCAACAACTCCACCAGAAGAAGCAACCGGATCTGCCTTAGTAAAAGGTTGGTCATGAAGAGCCTCAACATTAGGCTGACCTTGCCTAACTGCTCTTTTTATGGTTATTGCTCCAGCTAATTCCTTCTTTATTAACTCCACTGTTGAGTCTGCAATAGTATCAACATGCCCAAGAGTAAGATAAGAAGTCATCACCAACTCCTCCTCAGTAGGCACGATCCATTGATGAACAACCTATAAAAAATTAAAAAAAGACAAATGCATTTAAATCATATAATATAATAATTTTCACAGTTGGGCTATATTTAAAAAAAAAAACCATCTGTTGCATAGTTTGCAGTATATGGTTAAAACCCATTTGAGTCTGATTCAGAGAAACAGAGCAACACATGGATAATCTGATGCAAAATATCAATTATCTGTTGTAACAGCTGTGCAAGACGGGTAATTTGTTATGCAATAGATGATCTGTACATCACAACAGATGAATGATATGCTATCAGATTAAACATCTATTGCATAATTTGAAGTAGATGGTTAATCTTTTAGGAGTCGGGTTCAGAGAGCCAAAGCCACAGAAGGGTAATCTGATGCAAGATATACCCCATCGCAACAGATGTCCCATCTGGTGCATCAGATATAACATCTCATGCTCCAGATATAACATCTGTTCAATATCTTTCTTATTTTTGAGTATAATTATTTTACTTGAAAAGAAGTACTGCATCATTCGGAGGGTTAAAGAGATCAGCATCCTTAATATTGGTGTTTCTCTTTGCAGCCAACCACCTAAACATCCTTGGATGAGAAACCTCATCCGGGTAATCCATTAACTGCTTTCGGAGGGGAGGAATGACTTCAAATTCCTAAGCCTAAAAAGTGTAAACAGGAAGCAAGCAAAAAAATCATAATAACTATATTCAATATGAATTAATGGATGAGTAAAATTAGTGAGTAATTTTACCATGAAAGCCCAAGAAAAGTCGTATAATGTGGTCCTCTTTCTCTTTCTGACTCTCCAATTCCTCCTCTTTCTCACTTTCATTTTCTTCATCACCATCTACGAACCCTTGTCCACCTCCCTCGATGGTGTTTTCACATCTCTCCTCAGCTTTACTTTTCCTTAACTAAGATTGTTCAGAAAGCTCCTCCGAATCCCTCTATACTGTAGCCTTTTTTTTGAGTGGTCAGGCGTTGATCCACTTTCACTTTCTTTTCTTTTGGGAGACATGTTTTACCTATAGACAAAGAAAAACAAAAATTACATTACAGTTGATGTATGCATAGATTTTGAAAAATACATTACAAACACCACGAATACCGACACACCAACAGCCACCACCACAAACACCACCAACCAATGGCAACAAACAAACAAACACTACGAATACCGACACGACCACAAACACCACCAACCAGTGCCACTATCGGTGCCACCACGACGACCACCAACACCACCACCAACACCACCCAACTATACCACGAAAGTCAACGGAACACTGCAATGGAAACTAGGGATTTCTCGAGTTCTTCCTCCGATATTACCATCAAAACTTAAAATTGTAAACCCATTCTCAAAGATAATACAACTAAAAGTTTTATTTTTCATCATTAACTTAAAAGCCCTTATTTTTTTAAAAACAAAATCAAATATAGTGCTTTTCTCAAACTTCGTTGCCTACGAAGACAAAGAAAATGACTGATACAAGCAAGAATGATGTCAAAAATAACACCTATGTGGTCGAAAATGAGAAGAAAAGCGATCTGTTGTAGAGGGTTGAGCAAATTTATTGAGTAGTTGTTGTCAATACTGTATTGTTGAGTGAGAATGAGAGAGAAAGAGCCAGACCTCAAGATTTGAAATGATGAAACATTTTATATGGGTTGATTTGTATTTTGGAAAAGAATGACAAGTAGTTTTGAAAATATTAATTTGATCCAAAATGATCTTAATTATTTTTAAAATCATAAAATATATGTGTAATTTTTAAAATCATATAAAAACAATTGAAGTTGTAGTTGACCGAGTACTCTAGGAGGTGACCCTGTGAAAACTCACCCCTGGTCCTAGATTAATCAATTTAGGAGTTTAACATATGAACTCAATTGAAATTGTAAAAAACAAATGTTCAACATATTGCATCAAATTTCTCATCTGTTGTAAATTATCAATCAGATTAGGTAACAACAGATTACGAATCTGATGTAAATTATCCAATAGATTAAGTCATCTGTTGCGACAGATTATCCATCTGTTTTAAATTATCAAATGGATTGTCATATGTCGCAACAGATTACCCATATGTTGTAAATTATCAAATAGGTGCTGCCATTTGTTATGGCTGACCCTATGAGAACTCACCCTTAGTCCTAGATTAATCGATAGTTTATCCTATGAGAACTCACCCCTAGTCCCAGATTACTCAATCAAGGTATTAGTACCCTAGTCCTAGATTAATCAATTAAGGTATTTATCTAACATATGAGGTAGTAAGAATCGGTTCAGCTCAGAGTGATCGATCGCTGACTCTGGTCGGGAGGAACGCAGTACCATTTCATCATGCAATTGACAAAAGACTCAATTAAAGTTGTAGTTGACCCTATGAGAACTCACATTCAATTAAGGTATTAGTCTAACATATGAACTCAATTGAATTATATATAAACAAATGCTCAACTTGTTGCAACCGATGTCTTTTCTGTTGGATCAAATCAAACAGATTATGTAATCTATTGTAAACTATCAAATAGATTAAGTCATCTATTGCAACAGATTACCCATCTGTTTTAAATTATCAAATGTATTGAGTCATATATTGCAATAGATTACCCATCTGTTGTAAATTATCAAATAGACGTTGTCATCTATTATAGTTGACATTATGAGAACTCACCCCTAGTCCTAGATTAATCAATTAAGGTATTAATTGGACATATGAGGTAGTAAGAATTGGTTCAGCTCAGAGTGATCGATCGATGACTCTTGTCGGGAAGAACGCAGTCCCGTCTCATTATGTATTTGCCAAAAGACTCAATTGAAGTTGTAGTTTATCCTATGAGAACTCACCCCTAGACCCAGATTATTCAGTTAAGGTATTAGTTGAACATACGAGGTAGTAAGAATTGGTTTATCTCAGAATGATCCATCGATGACTCTTTTCGGGAGGAATGCAGTACCGTCTGATCATGCAATTGCCAAAAAACTGAATTGAAGTTGTAGTTGACCCTTTGTGCTCATTTATCCATCCCTAATTCCACCTAGATTAATATAGGTACTATTATTAATCTTAACATTAAGTTAATGAGAACACATTTCAACTCAGAGTGATCGATCGAACTCGGGTCGGGATGAACGCAATACTAATACCATGCAAATGCAACGACTCAATTGGATTTGTAATTGACCCTATAAGCTCATTCATTCATCCCTCGTTCCACCTAGATTGATGTAGGTACTATTATTAATCTTAACATTAAGTTAATGAGGAGCTCATTCTTTCATCCCTAGTTCATCCTAAATCAATTGCAATGAAATCCGTTGCAACAAACAACTGAACTGTTGGAGAATTTCAAATAGATAACTATATCTTTTGCAACAGATGACATTTCTTATTTAATTATCAAATAGACATTTGCATCTGTTATGATGGATGACTGAGGTGTTGGAAATTTTCAAATAGATATTGATATTTGTTGTAACAGATGACGTTTCTGATTTAGTTATCAAATGACATTTCCATCTGTTTTCATAGATGACTGAGCTGTTGGGATTTATCAAACAGCTATCTAAATCTGTTGCAATAGACGACATATCTGTTTGAATTTTTTTTTGTTTTCTTTTAATTTTAAAGCAAGCTACTGTCCGAGTAGATAAAGTAGTAGTACTACTA
Organism: Capsicum annuum; assembly: GCF_002878395.1. NCBI lineage: Eukaryota > Viridiplantae > Streptophyta > Magnoliopsida > Solanales > Solanaceae > Capsicum > Capsicum annuum. Next base: position 33,398 of record NW_025890985.1, read on the forward strand.
AAGGTGGTAAAAAATGTTTGTTGGATAAATCAAAAATCTCATTGAGTAGTCTTGTCCTGTCTTTTCAATGTCACCCATTTTCTTCCTCGTGCCCCTCAAATTATTAGTGAATGTTAATTAATGAATATTGAAACCCCTAATACTTCTTCCTTTTCATATTGACTTGGCACTCCCATCAAGAAAATATTAATTAGGGGTTTATTTTACTACCAAATTAGCCTTATTAATTATGCTTTGTAAATATAAATTTGAATAAATACACTTTGTTTAGTCATTTAATATTAAGGGTAGTACATCTAGAAATTAGAATTATCTCATCTCTCCCCTCCTCTCCTTCAGCCCTAAATCTCTCATTTTTTCTTTCTATCCTCTTTAGGGTTATCACGGCCTTTTTTTTCTCTCCTCTTTCTAAAAAATTTTTGTTCGGATCTAAACTGATCGATATCCATATCTTATATTCCTCGACTGAAATTGCTGTTTTGACCCCCTTTTGACATTGTATGATATGATTCACTATTGCTCTTTCATTCTCATCTTCTTCGTGCAACTTTATTTACATCTTTTTGTTTATCTAATTACCATTTTCCCATATCATATTTATTTAAAAAATTTGAAGGAACTTTTAATTGTTGAATAAACATACCGAGAATTTTTATTATAAGATGCGAAAAAAAGTCATCTGTTGGGAGAAGTTTAAAAGCCTTGTTGGCTGTATCATTTTTTTTTACGTATTTTGTTTGTTTCTTTGTTGTTGATGTTGTTATTGATGTTGTTGGTGAGGCTGGCATTGTTGGAACTTGTGGTGTGGTGTGGTTTAGACGGTGGGTGCTTCTTAGCTTAAAAATAGTGGAGTTCGAACAATCAACACAAGGAGTAAGGGAGAAAAAAATAAAAAGTTGAAAGTGAATGAGAAGAGAAGAGTTGGTTACCAAAGTTTAAAGTGAATAAGAAGAGAAGAGTTGGTTACCAAAATTTAAAAAATATGTGTTGAGTGGAAATTGAACTCAAGACCAAAAGAAATAAATAGCCTTAAGCACCCACAAACAACAACTAGGCTAACCAAACAACTCTTACTATGGGTGCTCACTGATTAGATTATATACATTTTGTTCTTTATTTTCACATACATTTATAAAGTTTGATACGAGTTCAGTCTGTGCTCACGCACCCGGAGGACTCCATGTGGGTCCGTCCCTTGTTGTTGATAGTGTTGGAACATAGGATGTATGCTTCTTTGTAGTTGAAGATGTTATTGGAACAAATGTTGTTATTTTCTTTGTTATTGATATTTTTATTTGTTGTTTGTAGTTTATGCTGTTGTTGATGTTGCAACAGACAGAGCAACTGATGGAACAAATCAAACCACCAGCAAGGCTACTATGTATTCTAACAGACTCCATATTTGTTGCATCAGACTCCATGTCTGACGTAACAGACTCCACATCTGACGCAAACTATTCGGGATTTATGTGTTGTGTGTGGTGTTACTTAAATAAAACTGGTGTCTTTATTAATATGTAAATTTAAAAAAATAGATATAAATACAATATTTCATCTTTTTGTTGTATTTTCGAAAGAAACAGATTGGTAATCTATTGCAACATATATTCCACCTGTCAGATAACTTACAACATATGGACAATCTGTTGCAACAGATGTATATATCAGTTTGCTTTTCCATCAGCTGTGGTGTTTGTTGCAACTTTCTAATCATCTGTTTATTCAATTTCATCGAGAGCAATAGATTTTTCTAAACACTTCTTGGCCAAACTCACTTTTTTCTCTTGGACTGCTTCTCTTTTTTTCTTTGCATCCTTCAAGATGTCCTTCAAATTCAATTTTTTCCCTCAATCCAATAGCAAAAATTTAGTTTGGTTGAAGGATGTAAAGAAAAAAAAGAGAAGCAATCCAAGAGAAAAAATTGAATTTGGCCAAGAAGTGTTTAGAAAAATCGATTGCTCTCGATGAAATTGAATAAACAGATGACTAGCAAGTTGCAACAGACGCCACAGCTAAAGGAAAAACAAATTGATATATCCATCTATTGCAACAGATTGTCCATATGTTGTAAGTTATTTGACAAGTGGAATATATTTTGCAACAGATTACCAATTTTTATCTTTCAAAAATACTACAAAAAGATAAAATGTTGTATTTAGATCCATTTTTTTATAATTTACTTATTAATAAGGTCACCAGTATTATTTAAGTAACACACACAACACATAAATCACAGATAGTTTCAGCAATATTGCATTAAATCTCGGATAGTTTGTTAATTACATTTTATCCGGGAATTTCGAATTGTGATACATATGTTAAGGCAGTGATACATATAGCATATGTATCACTAGTAAATATGAATCTAGGATTTTGTGTAATTTTTTAAAATATTAAGGGATATTGTGTAATATGGGATTTGTGTAATTTTTCCTTTTAAGGGATATGAACAGTCATGGCTTTTTGTTTGACTAAGTCCAGTCCCTTCCAATTCTCAATCATTTTATAAATAGGTCTCTCCAGCCTCCTCACTCACTCTCACTCACTGTCGTTCATTCTACTATACTTACAATACTAATATGTCAGATCTAGATTCATACAAGAAGGTTCATATCGAGTCCTTGCAGGAATTTCAGAGGCAGTTTGATGAACTCCAGACGAATTTGACCGACTTCCGAGCAAGGATGAGGAGGGCCCTGCTGCTGCTAGATGAAAATTGTTAGGTTGACAATAATAATAGTAATAATAATAACAATAATAATAATTAGGTTATGTTTTTTCTTTCTTTTAGCTTATGTATTTTCCTTTTTTATATCCGATCTACCTATAAGGGATTCAAAAAAATCCATGTATATGTTTGGTTTGGTTTGGTCGATTTTGAATTTTTAATTCTTATTCAATATTTAATTATCATTCTATTTATTTCCTATTCAAAACATGTCAACGGTTGGAGTTAGAGATGGGGTCATGATGAGAAATTCTCCTAAAAATGGTTCGTTAATAAATAATAAGGAACTAAATGATATTATAATCGTAAAAGAAAGATTATTTAATTTAAAAAAAGTCACAATGGATTAATTTAATTAAGATATATATATGATGATATGATTTTTAAGAAAAAAGTTAATGAATAGTCGTAACTGTGACTTTTGTCTAAACACATTCAATAAACAAATAAAAACAAAAAACACTTCTGATACATCAAATTCCTCATCTGTTGCGACTTATGAATCAGTTAGAAGAAATAAAAAAAACCTCCTTAAACAGATGGTTGATTTATAGCAACAGATGGTATATCTGTTGAAATAGATGGGTTATCAGATGCAACAGATATACAATCTGATGCAAAAGATATACAATCTGTTGCCATAACTCAATTGATAAAAATGGTTATTAAAGAAACAAAAAGATTAAGTCACCACCAGCTTGATTTAATTAAGTCATTTCTTTTCACAGAAAAGAAAAAGAAAATAAATGATAAACACAATTTAAACCGTAAAAAACTCACCAAAAATATTCTTGTTTTTAAATCTTCTTTATTAATTTATATAATTAAAAAGTCAGAAAATTTGGATGTCATGAAGATAAATTTTTTTTTAAAAGATATATATTATATGTTGAAACAGACATATTATCTGATGCAACAAGTTATCTATCTGTTGCAAATCATGATATATCTGTTGTAATAGATGATTTATCTGATGCAACAGATATATAATCTGTTGTGCAACTCAATGTAAAAAATAAACGGTTGCTGGAAAGAACTAATTATTTTAATAATTATAAAGCTAAGCTTTAAGCTGAAAAGTCATAACCTATCATAATATTGATTAATTTAATTAAGTCATAACTTTTTACAGTAATCAAGAATGTCATTAATAAATGGAGGTGAATAGTTGTACCTTTAAATCTGCTTTATTAATTTATATAATTAAAAAGTCAGAAAATTTAGATGTCATGAAGATAATATATATTTTAAAATATATATATATATATATATTATATGTTGAAACAGATATATTATCTGATGCAACAGGTTATCTATTTGTTGCACATCATGATATATCTGTTGTAACAGATGATTTATCTGATGCTAAGTTGGTGTAAAAAAAAATGATTCCTGTAAAGAACTAATTATTAATAATAATAAAGCTGAAAAGTTATGACCTATCATAATATTGATTAATTTAATTAAGTCATAACTTTTTACAGTAATCAAGAATGTCATTAATAAATGGAGGTTAACAGTTGTGCCTTTAAATCTGCTTTATTAATTTATATAATTAAAAAGTCAGAAAATTTGGATGTCATGAAGATAATATATTTTTTAAAATATATATATATATATATATATATATATAT
>NW_025890986.1:0-17809 GCF_002878395.1 Capsicum annuum
TCATTAGAGTACCTACCATATGAGGGTCACTCATAACTTGTCCTTACCAGTGGTGCGGTATTGACACCCTTCCAATTAGGGCAGAGATTGGACCCCAGCTTAGCTATTATAGCATATTTGGGGCATGTCGGTTAGATAACTACTTCCCATAGTTTCAGTATTAGTCTCAGTAAAAGAACTCAGATAGTTCTTCAGAATGTTAGGACTGACAGATATAGTACAGAAATCAGCTAGTTTCATCAGATTTAGACTATCAGATACAGTCATTCATGCTATCAGTTTTCAGAATTCATGTCATCAGATATATCAGTTATCAGATATATCAGTTATCAATATTCAGTTATCAGTCATGATATGTTATCATTAAATACATATCATCAGTATTCATACTGAGTAATCATGTTATCACGAACTCAGTTTCAGGACTGTTATATACAGTCAATCAGATCAGTTCTTCATAATCAGAACTATCAGAAACAATTATTTTCTTTAGCAATAATATAACATCAGTTCCCCTTTATTCAGTAAACTCAGATGTTCGTAAATCAGTACACAAAATTTAGTATCCAGTACTAGTACAATTTCAGTTATAGTTATTATATATTCATGCATGTATTCTCACGTTCATGTTAGTATGTAGTTTTCATTCATATGAACCCCATGCATTCAGCCTACCTCATTTGCATACCAGTACATTCAAAGTACAGATGCATACTTTTCTCGCGCTATGGTGTCTTATACCAAAGGTTTGGATGCACGGGATCCAGATCTCCCTTTGCAATTTCAGAGTCAGCCAGCAGCAGTAATTAACAGTGAGTTCTCATTCTTCGAGGACAATTATGTTATTATTCATATCACTATTTCAGTTTTCATTTTATTTCAGTAGACGGAGTTTGTTGGGAACATGTCCCTCAACTCCTTATTCAGTTCAGTTTAGAGGTTTTCAGACTACAGCATGTCAGACAATTATTTCAAATTTATGTTGGTATTGTTTTACCATTTTTAGATATTATTTTATCAGATGTTTATTCAGATTTGAACCTTATATCCTTACAGTATTATGTTTTTTGCATATTTTATAGTATGGTTATTCAGTGCTCACGTACAGATATAAGTCATGGGTTAACTTGTGGTCCTTCGAGGTCATGGGCACCGTGTAGCATTTCGGTTCAGAAAATCGAGGCGTTACATTAACAAAGCTTGTCAATAGAACTTGAGAACATAATCTCCTTATAAATTCATCACTGGTACATTAGATTCAAAATATCAATCTTGAATGTATCAATAATCATATTTAAACTTCATGCTCAATAATCTTCTTAAAAGATTTCAACAATCCCAATCAAGGTAGTGGAATATACATCATAATATGAATCTCATGAATTCAAACATTAGATATATGTAAAATTCTTACAGTTGAAGCCTTAAATTCCATGATACTTTCATAAACTAAAAATAAAAAGAATTGGGTATGAACCCTAATTTATATTCATGCAAAATTCAACTTAAAACCAACTTTTGGAAACAACGGTGGAAGAAAACCCTTGTTCATCCAAGTATTCCAAATATGGGTTCAATTTTTTGTGCTTCATCACACTTTGGTTGTTGCATAAGGCATCTTGGAGTTAATATTCGGAACAACTTTCACAATGATAGGGTCATGACCCTTTTTTATCGAGTAGTTTGAGCATATAATAGAGAGGAGTTTTTAGACTATTTCAATCAAATAACAGATATGCATCCAAAGGCAGCAGAACATCTCATACATGTTGGTTTACTGAGATGGAGCCGAGCATTCTGTCTGGCAAATAGGTACATTATTATGAATTTAATTTCTTGTTTGAGTTACTAGCTTAGTAGGAAGTCATACTAATCGATTCTTTTTCATAGGTACAAAATTATGATGTCAAACATAGTTGAATCGGTGAATTTATTGTTAGATGATGACAGGGAATTTCCCATTGTGGCTCTATTTGATATAATAAACTAGAAGTATGGAAAAAATTTTCATGAAAGGCATACGAAGTTCGAGAAAGTAGGAACCAAATTTTCTATAGAAGCGGAAAAAATAATATCATAGAGCATTGGGGAATAGGTTTTTGCTCGTCAAATAGCAGATTACAAGTTCAGTATCGACGATCATGGTGATATTGCCACGGTCAATCTTCAAACAAGATCTTTTACGTGAAGAGTTTTTGACATGGATAAAATACCCTTTCCACATGATATGGCAGTGCTTCAAGATCAATACGATGCATAATATGTAACAAAAATTTATGAGTACTCCTATCCATATTATTCGGTGGAAAAATATATAATGGCACAAAGTGAGAATATTAATTCGGTGCCTCCCGAAGAATCTTGGGTTATTCCTATAAAGCTTTTGGAGAGATTAATACCTCCTACACATATTGACCCAGGCATTATCAAACTGGGAAGAATCCCACAAAAGTACTACAAGCGTGGATTGTAATCCACCATGATCGTTGTAATAGCAAAATCTTGTGTTGTTGTTTGTTATGGTATTTTAATATATTTAACTCATTGTTCTAAATTAAATGTTATCATTTATTATATAAAATATCTTTTTTAGAAACTTATGCATTAATAAAAAGAACCAAAACAGGAACTAAATACAACAGACCACAAAATTATTTTCAAAAATTGCTCATCTATTGCAATAGATAGATATTTGCTGGAAGAACACAATACAGTTCATTAAACTGGAATGTGTTCCTCTAACAGATGACAAATATGTTGCAACAGATGAACAATTTACTGACAGAAACCTAACTGATGACCAATCTATTTCAACTGATAGTCCATCTGTTGAAACAAATCAAAACTCTTGCTATTGCTACTAGATTAAAAATTGATCCTTACGTCCAAATGTCGACATGTTTGTTGAGAACAAGAAATACACAAAATAAAATCAAATAAGAATTAAAAAGAAAAAGTCGATAAAAAATAAATTTTTCAATAAACAAAAACAAAATACATTAGGTGTACACCCGATATATTAAAATTAAAATACACATACTAAAAGAAAAAAATCTAAATATTATTATTATTATTATTATTACTATTATTATTATTGTCAGCCGGTCAATCGTCTACCAGCAGTTGTAGAGTCCTCCTCATCCTGCGCATCTCTCTAAACATCCTTTCTCTCACGGTGACCAACTCCCTCTGGAGGTCATTAACCTGCCTCTGAAGTTCCCGTACGGTGTAGTTTATACTAGTAATGTCCCAAACAGGATTAGTCATATCTAAAACAAGCATGAATTGACAAAATCTATACATATAAAAGTAAAGAAAAGAGTCTGAATGTAATACAACATATCCTACCAACTGGTAGATTTACGCACATAAAAAAAAACTTACCTCAACGAGAAAGGAATATGCTCTTTGAAGAGAAGTGGTTGAATATGTAATACAAAATGACAAAACGTAAAAAATAAATAAAATGGAGTAGAATGAAGATTAAGGAAAGACCTATTTATAGAGGATTAAATCTGAATGTGTTAGGAAAAAAGGCACGACTATTCATCTCCATTGTATAAATTATATTCAAACTGCTGATTTTTTATTTTCTGAGAAAAGTCATTACTTTTTTTTTACATTAAAACTTCTCACCTTTTCAAAATGGTTTCTCTTAATAACAACCATCATTATTGAGCTGCTACAAAAGACCGTCCATCTATGATAACCCATCTTTCGCAATAAATTTACCATCTATTGCAATAGATGGTCTATGTGTGCAACAGATGAGACATCTCTTGCAACATATGGATTATCTATTACGACAGATGGACTATCTATTGGAGGACATGTTTTGATTTTTTCTAATAGTTGATTTATCATTTGCAATAGATGAGGAGTTTGATTCATCAACTATTTTGAATGTGTTAGACAAAAATTCACGACTGTTCACCTATTTTTAATAGTCATCACAGACCTTAGTTAATCTAAATTGGTGATAGTTTTATTATATAAAATAAAAAAATTAGATCTAAAAACAAAAAAGGTGAAAATTCACAATTTGTAGCACTTGGTTTTTCTTGACGGGGATGTAGTCCTCTGACATTGAAGATAGTTACCCTTTGAGCATCCATAGTCTTTTACCCTACTTAACAATGGGAAGTAAAGAATAAACACTATCTGATATCGATGGCGTAGGAAAAATAAGATGCGTGCAGATGAATGGATCCACTATTATGCGTGAGAGTTATTTATTATTGATTAGGCTTTCATACTTTCGTGATATACACACATAAAGTACAATAATTTTGTGAAAGTAGTTTTTTACCGATCAGACATTGATCTTTCAAACAAGATCCTACATTTTACAGTTTTGTTTGATAGGTGGAAACTAATAAGGATGAAGGGTTTCAAGAAGGTGGTGTCGTTACCATGTTACAATTTAATGATGGTTTTGCTCATTTTTATGCGTCAAGTTCTGAGAAGGGATTAATATTTGATGGCATTGTAGACATTCAATACTGATTGGACCTATTTTAATGGTGGAATGGACTTTGAGATGGCTTTTGAAGCCTTCCACTACAGCAAACAAGAATGTAAAACCAATAAAAATTCCCCTGGTCCAAAATTATATGGATGGGTTGCTTGAGGAGACTATGATATAGTAGAAGGTGCTTGGGAGAATACCGGTGTGATAAAAGGGAGGTGGAGAAGACCATATATCATCTTAGACCTTATTTAAGAGAAAAAATAGGGAAGCAAGTAAGGAACTTCTAACGACTCTTGTAAATGAAATTGACTTGAAAGATGAAAAAACTGAATGAGCTGCAAATATGAAAGTGTTTCCAAATATTAAAATCCGTCAGTCGTTCTTGAAATAGAAAAATGCTAAAGAGGACTGGAGCTGGACAATTTGCTAGGGACTGTGACTAGCTAGTGTGGCCTGAATCAGCACCCACTAAATGCAGGACCAGAACTCTAAGGAAGCAACTTGGTGAGCACAGAGGATTGGTAAGATTTTCAATCAAGAATGAAACCTTAACAAACAAATCTAGAAGTAAAAATAAGGGAAGCCAAGGCGTCAATTTCTGACGTCTAACTTGCATCCTATGCCTTGTATTTGTGGTTTTGATCAAGTCAAAGGTAGTAGAAACAAGAAAGTCTGAAATTGGGCAAAAATCCCATGCCTTTTTGTTTCCACTACCTTTGACCAGATCAGAACAACAAGTAAAAGTCATAGGATGCATGTTTACCTTCAGAAATTAACACCTTGGCTTGATCCTTTATTTTTACTTCAGGAGTTGTTAGTTCACGTTTCATTCCTTACCGACAACCTTACAACCATCAGTGCTCGCAAAGCTGCAACATTACAGTTTTGGTCCTTCATTTTATGGGTCTTCATTTACCCTATGCTAGCTGCAGTCCCCTAACAAAATGCACAACTCCGGACTACTTCAGCATTTTTCTTTTCAAAATGTACTGATGGATTTTCTTTTTTGGATACACTTTCACATTTGCAGCTTATTAATTTTTTTTTCATTTTTCATGTCAATTTCATCATCGAAATTTGCTACACGTTCCTTCCTACCCTGTGTTTCTTCTTTAAAATGGTGTGAGTTGATATATGGTTTTCTTTACCTCCCCCTTTCCACACAGGTATTCTCCCAAGCACCTTCTTTTATATAATAGTCTTCTCGAGCAACCCATCGATATAAATTTGGACCAGAGCAATAACTATATTCATTTCCATTCTTGGTTGCAGTAGTGACAGGCTTAGGAGGCCTTTCAAAAGTCCATTATACCCTTAAAATCAATCCAATCAATATTGAATATTTACACTGACACCAAAAACTTGAAACCTTCTCCAAACTTGACACATAAACATTACCAAAATCTTCATTAAATCATAATAGGGTATCGATACCACCTACTTGGTCCCTCAGCCTTATCAATTTGAACCTAGCAATTTTAACTATAAAATGCAATATCCTGTGTGAATGATTAATGCCTAATATAGGTAAAGAACCAACATTCACAAAATCAGTGTACTGTATGTGTGTTTTCGCGACAGGTTGATCAGTAACTCATACCTCCCACATATGAAGTGGTTCCATCTGCAAGTAGCTTATTCCTCTGAACCCATCTTTTCTCTAGCCCTTAATGTTGGTCGGGCAAAATTTGATCTACTTTCACTTCCTTTTATCTGCAAACAAGAGAAAAATATTTGATGTCAAATAGTGAAGAACAAAAAGAACATTACCAAAATATAACCTAAAATTGAATTTGTAATGCCCCGTGAGTACACCCTTGGCATCACACGGTGCTTACAACCCCAAAGGGAAAGAAACTAACCCATGAACAGGTACCTACTGTGAGCACTGAATAATAGTAATAAAGAACATATGCGAAATTAACTGAAATTATCATAAGGTTCTAAATGCGGAAAATAATACTTAATACAACTGTCTAAAGAATGATAACAACTAAAATTAACTAAGTGACTGAATATGTCCAAAAGCCTCTAAAACAACTGAAATAAAATAGTGATGGGACAGGCCCCAACTAACTCCAAAACTATCTAATAATAAGGGAAGTACTGAAATACTTTAAGAATTGAATGGAACCCATGCCCTCGATAGATGAGGACAAACCACGATAGTTGCTGCTGATAGGATGATCTTTTTAAGTACAGTCAGGAGCCCTTGTATCCGAACCTAAGACATAAAATATTATAGCGCAAGAAACGAGTATGCAATCAATACTATAAATGTATTGGTCTGCTAGATGAGGTTAGGCTAATATGTAAAGGTTCATGTGCATGCAATGATAATAGAAAAAATGGCATAGAGTAACTAAATGAGAGTTCATGCAAAACAGTGACTACTAAAAAGTACTGATCACGCAAGACAAAACATATATCGTGTATCTGGGGTACACTGAAACTAGGGCACTGAATTCGCTAACAGAATACCCGATAATTGAAAATTACGGTCACAAAGAACCAAATTGAGCTTTGAATTGAATGCTGAAACTTAGACTGTGGGAGCTATCATTTAACTGACATGCCCCAAAAAGAACTGATTGGGGTCCAACCAGTAACCCCAATTTAAAGGGTGTTAATACCATGCCACGGGTACTAATAATGGTTGGGTCAACCCTCATCTAGCAATAAGACTCACGGAATATAAGTGTATGTCAACCATAATCTAGCAGGAAGACATTTCAAACTATGCTAGCTACATAGTTCTATAACTTAGGAACTGCTACTAAGGGTCATACCTTAACCCAAAAGGAATGCCCTTTTCCCTGGGTTCGCGCGGTGCTGAATCCTTCTCCCAACTGAACCAAAACTTATCATTAGACTAGGATAAGCTTGATAGAACTCCCATTGACCATGTTAACTGACCGAATACTACCTCTCATAATACAACTAGGACCATTCTATAACTACCAAAAAACTATGTAAACAACTAAATTTAGGGTATTTATTACCCGCAGGACTCGATAACATTGACAATAGAAACATACTACAACTTTAAAATCAGAACAAAAGTCACTATTCAAAACTCATTCATCTAGAAATTTTGTCAAGTACATGGTAGGCATAATATTAGGAATGAACAACATCCTAAAACACCTTGACTACAATATTAACTTCACAATTTAAAGGTTTGACATGAGATTTACATCAATCAACATACACATTATTTATTCTACTTGAAACTCATATATTTTTAACTTCTATATTCAAACAACAATACATTCATGGATGTAATTCAATTCAAATCACGTAAAACTCATACTTAAATTTAAGAAGAGGTTCTTGGACTCCAAGGGTGGAAAGGTACCCAAGGATGAACACCCAACATACTTTAGTGGGAGAATTAGAGAAAGTTCTTGATGAATTCTTGAGGATTGAACTTGAATATTTAAGAGTTAGGGCTTGTTCTTGAAAGGGAATACTTTCAATTAGGGGAATTTTTTAGGATAAAATAGTAACTTATGCTTTTGGGACCATAATTGCCATGTGTTAAATCAGTTAGGTGATGGGAAAAGACTGAAAATGCCCTTGAAAAAATGTTGCTGAAAGATGGAAATTTTGGGAGCATGCTATGAAGCGTGCATTGTATTCTCTGGAGCACCGGAATGGAGCGTACATCATATGCTCATCGCATGCTCCCTCAGGGGTGAAATGGAGCGTGCGTCATATGCTTATCGCGTGAAACTACTTTTTTAGACTCCCAAACATGACCTTACACTCATCCAAAATTTCAAAACTCATCTGGTATGTACTATCATTAACCCCAATAATGAATCAACTTAAAAATTAACGTTCCACTACTGGGAAAGTCAAAAATAAAATCATCAAAGTTTGGGAGCTTTAAGAATGACTAAGTCCCAATACTTAGTGAGATTTTTCTAAGTTTTGGACCCTCTTTAACATGCTATAGTATGTTGAAAGGAGTTAGGATTTTACAGGTCTTATAATATCTCCCCTTTAGGAATAGTCATCCTCAAATAAGGCTAATTAAGCTGAGAATGCTGAATATACTGAGAATACTGAGGAAATTGAGATTACATTCAGATTATGCATACTAAAACATGATTACATTACTGAACTAATTTATGAATGCATGAAATGATGTGAGAGTTATTATATCGCTGCACTTAAAATGAAAAGAGTCAATTCTAGAGAAAATCTTTACGTTAGGCTGAGTTTGAGTTTGCAGAGAAAAGTTGAGGGTACTTGGTTCGCATATCTGCTACTTCTTCCCAAGTGGCCCCCTCAACGGATTAGTTTTGGAAAATAACATTGACCAAGTGAACTTCTTTGATCCTTAGTTTGTGAATCTGACAATCAAGGATTTTGATCGAAACTTCTTTGTAAAAGAGACTATTCTGAACATCTACACCTTTTAAGGGGACTAAAACCACTGGGTCACCAATATACGTCTTTAGAAAAGAGATATGAAATATTAAGTGTACTGATGCTCAGTCTGCATGCAACTCAAGCTCATAGGCCACCTTTCCAAACTGGCACAAAATTCTGTAAGGGACAACATACTGGGGACTAAGATTCCCCTTCTTACCTAACCACTTTACTCTCTTCATGGGAGAGATTTTCAAGTAAACTAAGTCGCTAACCTCAAATTCAAGGTTTCTCCTCCTCACATCTGCAAGGGATTTTTATCAGATTTAGGTTGTTTTAAGCCTCTCCGTGCTCAACTAGACTTTTTCTAAAGCTTCAAACACCGAATCAGGACATACTAAAATGGTCTCACGGATCTCAAACCAACCAATTGGACATCAACATCTTTTCCCATAAAGAGATTCAAACGGAGCTATCTGAATATTGGTATGATAGTTGTTATTATTTGCGAACTCAATCAAAGATGAATGATCATCCAACCTATCCTAAAAATATAGGACTCATGCTCTTCACATGTCTTATAGGGTCTGAATGATCCTCTCTGTCTGTCCTTTCGTTTGAGGGTGAAAGGCTGCACTGAGGTGAACTTTAGTACCAAGTCACCTCTAGAAGGCTTTCCCAAATTGAGAAGTAAACTGAGTACCTTTATCTGAAATAATGGACAATGGAACTCCATGCAACCTAATCAACTCACTAATATAGAACTTAGCATAGTCCTCGGCTAAATAAGAAGTATGAACTAGCAAGAAATGGGCTCATTTTGTTATCCTGTCTACAATGACCCAAATTGAATCATGAAGACAACGAGTATGAGACAAACCCATCACAAAGTCCATATTCACCTCTTCCCACTTCCAAGTGGGGATGCTGAACTCCTGCACAAAACCACTTGGCCTTTGGTGCTCAACCTTAACCTGCTGACAATTAAAGCACTATGCTACAAACTCTGCAATATCCATCTTAATCTCATTCCACCAATAGATTTACTATAAGTCATGATACATCTTACTGGCCCCTGGTTGAATAGAATGACGTGTGACATGCGCTTTAGCAAGGATCCCCCATCTCGAATCGACTATACCTAGCACACATAGTCTATCCTGGCAAAGAAACACACCATCTCCCCCTTAGGGTAAAACCTCTACTTTTTTATCTTTGAATGACTTCTTTAATTTAACTAGACTGGGATTTCTATCCTACTTTTTTTTACTTTGGAAACCAAGGATGATTCCAAACTATTCTACACCTATACACTACCCTCGACTGAATCAACCAATTGGACACCTAATTTGGCAAGCTGATTAATTTCCTGAACTAGCTTCATATTACCATTTTCAACATAAGCAACACTACCCAAGGAAAACCTACTAAGGGCATCTACCACTTCATTGGCCTTTCCCAAATGATATAGAACACTTATGTCATAGTCTTTAAACAACTCTAACCACCTCCTCTAGCGCAAGTTTAAATCTTTCCATGAGAATACATACTACAATATTTCGTGGTCTATGAACACATCAACATACAACTCATACAAATAATACCTCCAAATCCTAAAGACGAACACAAAGGCTGCTAGTTCTATATCGTAGGTAGGGTAATTCTTTTTGTGGGGATTAAGCTGTCTAGAGGCATAGGCTATAAACTTGCCCTTCTATATTAAAACATACACCAAACCAACTCTGGAAGCATCACAGTACACAATAAACCCATCTAAACCATCTGGTAGTGTTAAAATTAGGTCTGTGGTGAGTCGAGTCTTCAACTCGCTAAAACTCTTCTAACAAGAATTCGACCACTGGAAATTGACTTTGTTCTGAGTCGATCTGGACATTGGGGATGCAATAAAAGAAAACCCTTCAACAAACCATTGTTAATAGCCGACCAAACTAAAGAAACTCCTGATATGTGATGGAGAGATAGGTCTAGGCCAGCTTCTTACTGGTTCAGTCTTTTAAGGAACAACTCTAATACCATGACCAAAATTTTTTATTAAAATAATGGTAGTCGATGCACGTCCTAAGTGAATCATATTTCTTATGCATGAATAGGACTAGTGCGCCCCATGGTGAAATAGTGGGCCTGATGAATCCCTTATCTAAGAGGTCTTTTAACTATTCTTTCAACTCTTTGAGTTTGACTAGAGACATTTTGTATTTTAGAATAGAAATAGGCTCAGTATCCGAAAGAAGGTGCATTCCAATGTCAATTTCCCTTTCGGGAGGCACTTCGAGAAGATCTTTAAGGATCATATTTAGAAATTCCCTTTCTATTGGAACTAACTCAATATTGGTCATCTCGAAACTAGAGTCTTTGACTCACACAAGATGATAAACAAACCCCTTGGATATCATTTTTCTTGCGGAAAAAAATTGACTCCTAAGGGCTGAGGCACTACCGCTTCATTCGAGAACTGGTTTATTTGGAAACTGGAAATAGAGAATTCAAATCCAACAATCAACTGAAGCATAACATTAATGGAGCCAATCCATGCGAAGAATAACGTCAAAATCCATCATCTCTAACTATACAAGGTCTACTAAGGTAACTTTCTGGGACACTGTAATCGAGTAGTTTCTGTATACCCGCCTGGCTACGATAGACTTACCCATAGAGGTAGCTACTAAGAAAGACTCTATTAAGATTTTGGGACTAATTCCTAAGTTGACAGCTATGTAAGGGGTTACAAAAGAAAGAGAATCTCTAGGATCTAACAAAGCATAAACATGTATGAAAGACTTGCAACATACCAGTAATCACAACATGAGAATGTTCTTGATCCTATCAGGACTGAAGTTAATAGAGCCTATTTGGGCGTTGTCCACTGGTGGCACAAGAAGTTGCACCCTTATAAGACTGGCAACCTGACTGAGCTGGGGATGATAGTGCTGACTCTGCGAACATATCTAGGGACATTTTCTGATTCTATGACCTAACTTGCCATACCCAAAGCATACATTGATGATAGCTCTACAAACACTCTAATGGTTCCTACAACATTTCTGGATAAGAGGATTTGTCGAAGCACTATTCACACTACCCTAAGACTTATAGCTTGGCGCCCGATCATTATTGTTATTCATGAATTTTGGCATTGGTGCACTAGCCGAGAATGGGGCTAGGACTGAATATTTATGGCTGAACTGAGAATGATTTCAAACCTCTAATCTCGGCTGAGTAAAATCAAAGCTACTTGTTCTAGCCATCTTGTTCTCCCTTACTCTTTCCTTAATCTTTTCCTCCTCTATTTGCTGTACATGAACCATCAACCTAGCCAAGTTCATATCTTTGATCAACATTGCGGTCCTACACTCTTTGACCACATTATCAGATACTCCAGACACGAACCTGCTCATCTTAGACCTATTATCAGCTACTATGTGAGGAGAATACCTGGATAGCTGAGTAAACTTGAGGGATACTCCTTGACACTCATGTTACCCTGAATTAAGTTAATGAACTTCAATAACTTAGCTTTCCTTAAATCCAAAGCAAAAAAATCTAAGGAGGTTAAAGCAAACTCCTCCCATTCTATAGGCCCTGAATTTGTGCCCCTATCCCCTTTCCACTACTTAAAATAGGTGTGAGATATATCATGCAACTAGTAAGCATACAGTTTAGCACTCTCACTAAAAGTCATACCCATAATGTCAGTCACCTTCTGAATCATATGAAGGAATTCCTACGGATCCTCATTAGACTTGCATCCTAAAAATAAAGGAGGATTCATTTGGGTGAAGTCTCGAATCCTAGCTAAGACGGCATTAGCCTTTGACTTGGTTGGGATAGAAGCTAGCTGATTGTTCTGAGCTATAAAAGAGTTAGCTAGAGTGGTGAATACAACTCTGAATTTTGCATGAGAAAAATGCTCATTCAGGGGATCTTCCTGAATAGGCAGTGGTGCTGGTTGATTTCCATTTATTCTTCCGTTAGTCATACTGGGAGGCATATTCTGTAAATGGAAGGAATATTGGATTGGATAGAGAGTTTAACATGAGCTCATACTCATTTGCACGATATGGACACTAAAAGAAGGGAAACTTTTCCTAAAACGTCTGGTAGCCTCTTGTGCATAAGTGTGGTGCACTTCATAGCCATGCACAAGACTCCACTTAACGCGGCTTTCAGACACCCTAGGAAATATTAAAACCTTAGGCTATGAATCAGGTTTGTAATGCCCTAAGAGTACACCCTGGGCATCATATGGTGCTTACAACCCTGAAGGGCTACAAGTTAACCCATGAATTGGTACCTGTTGTGAGCACTGAATAATAGTAATAAAGAACATATGAAGAATTAACCAAAATCGCCATAAGGTTCCAAATGCAAAAAAATACAGAATACAACTGTCTGAAGAATGATAACAACTAAATTCAACTAACTAACTAAAAGTGTCTAAAATCCTCAAAAACAACTGAAATAAAAAAGTTGATTGGACAGTCCCCAACTAACTCCAAAATTGTCTAATAATAAGGTAAGTACTAAAATACAATATGGACGGAATGGAACCCATGTCCTCAATAGATGAGTACTCACCACGATAGTTGTTGTTGAAAGGTCTATCTGTCTAAGTAAAGTTAGGAGCCCGTATGTTCAAACCTATGACATTAAACAACATAGCGCAAAAATGAGTATGTGATCAGTACTTTGAATGTATTGGTCTGCTAGATGAGGTTTGGCTAATATGCAGAGATTTATATGCATGAAATTATATCTGACTGAATGACATAGAGTAACCATACGAGAGTTCATGCGAAACTAATACTACTTAAAAGTACTAACCTTGCAAGACCAAACATATATCGTGTATCTGAGGTATGCTGAAACTGGGCTACTAAATTTTCTAACAGATAACTGAAAGTTGCAGTTATGCAGAACTATAATGAACTCTATCTAAATATCGAAACTAAGACTGTGGGAGCTATCATCTAACCGACATCTCCCAATAAAGAATGATTGGGGACCAACCTATAACCCGTGTTGGAAGGGTGTTAATACCATGCCACGGGTACTAACAATGGATGGGTCAACCCTTATCTGGTAGGAAAACTCATGGAATATAAGTGTATGTCACCCTAAAATGGTAGAAAGACATTTCATCAATAATAGAATTAAAACTTGGAATTTTGTAACTAAATCATGTATTAAAACTTAACAACAACAAGATCTTCAACTTCACTTCACATAAATCATGAAAATCTCATAATAAAAAATCTTTGAATTTTATAAAAGGATTCTTGAGCTTCTTGGGTGAAAGGAACCCAAGAATCAACACTTGCATACCTTAGTTCTTGATTCTATGAAGATTTACGATTGAATTTTCTTGAACTTGAATCTTCAATTGGAAGAACACTTGTTCTTGAGAGAAATGGAGGAAAAGGAGTATAATCTGATTGAAATGATTAATAATTTCGTGGTTGGGGACTTATATAGGGGTGAAAAAGACGAAAATACCCCTAATGAAACAAATAAAGTCAAATCTGTCCCTAAGTTACTGGTTTGATAGGATGAAGTAAATTGGTCATAACTTTTTACTTAGATGTGCAAATTGGATAAAACCAATTTCAAAGGAAAGAGGACTCAAATAGATTTTTATTGATATACTACAGCTCTCACAATTCAAAATACACAAGAAGTTATGATCATTTGAAGTTGATCCGAAAATGCTGGAAAAAAAACTGGGCAAGCACTGGAGTTAGCAGGCTTCGCCTGCTAATCGCCTAGAGCTACTGTTTTGGGCACCCAAACGTGCCCTTACGCCATTCTAAAAATTCAGAAACTCACCCGGGATGTACTACGAGCTTTCCCGATCGCAACGCAACAAGAAAATCTAAAATCGGAGGTCGGGAAGGTCACGAAATATTTTTGAGTGATAAGTTTCTCTTGACAAGCTTAAGAAAGCTTTATCGAGTCAAAAAATTTACGGGGCATTACATTATCTCCACTTTGGGAACATTCGTCCTCGAATGTCGCTTGCTAGGCTAAGAGTACTGATCAACTGAACTTATTTAAGGGATGAGAACATCAAAGACACATCTATACGATGGGAACTACCGATGTACTGAATCTTATTCTAAATATGCATAGAATACACAGCTGAAGCTATTAATAAGCTGAATTCTCATAACGAGCATGCATATCTGATGCATGGATACTTGACTGAGTTGTTGTCATGAACGCTTGACTAAATACACTTATAATCTGAACTTTTCTACTGAACATGCATATCTAATGCAGGGATATCTGACTGAACTGACTTTTGAAAGCATGGCTGATTATGCAATGATAACTGATGCAAAGCTTGTAATGAAAATCTTAGTATGAAACTGAATGTGTTTAAGAACACGAAGACTTTGGGGAATCTTGGGGTATCTCCCCTTTGGGACTCTATGTCCCTCTATGAATACTTGCATACACTGATTCAAGCATACATACTTATCAACTTTTACACAACTAACCCCATGAAACATGCTCTCCTTAAATTTAGAGATAACTATCCCAAAACAATCTGCGGGGAATGTTTGCGAAAGCTCTCTCTGAAGGACTTTGGGCTTCACTACTTCTATTACCTTGAAAGTAAGGTAAAGCTGACATGAATGGATCATGACAAGAGTCTACGTAAGTCTCTTAGCAAACCTTTCTATAGCAATCTGAGACATGAAAGAAGAGGAAACTTCTTTTAAAATATCTTATAGCCTCCTGTACATAAATGTGGCACACAACACATCCATGTACAAGACTCTACTAGATGCGGCTTTTCAGACTGCTAGGACACCATTGAACCTTAGACTCTGATACCAAGTTTGTAACGCCCCGATTTACTATGATCGAAATGTCACACGGTGCTTATAATCATGAAGGACCAAAAGCTAACCCTCTTATGATATCTGCATCTTATCACTGCAAAATATAATAAAATACATGCGAAAAACTAGCGAAAACTTGCCATAAGGTTCAAACATCTCAATTACACAATCCGAAAATTGAATTCTTATACATATGTCCGAAAAGCCTCTAACTGTCTGAGCTGTGGATTTGATGGGACATGCCCCAACTTACTCCAACTACTATAGTAAACTGAGTCAAAATGCAATAAAGAAATAATGAGCTTCTTCGACTAATAAGGACTCACTGCTATGCTATGTCTACTGCTGCTGACTGGAACTGATCTATTATGGATACTCTGGATCTCGTGCCTCTAAACCTATGGTGTAAAAGAAAACAAATATACCATAGCGCAAATGCATCAGTTCATTTGAATGTACTGAGTATACAAGTGGGGTAAGGCTGAATGCAATGGAGTATGCATGAACATAACTTAACTGAATGATATGCAATAGCTAGATTAGCATACATAGAGAATCTATAACTACTGATCGTACTGCACATACTGTCACTGAGCATACTAGGACTAAATATGATTACTGGTACTGAATATTCTGAAAATCTAGAATTTCTAAACATATTGAGATTCTAAGAATCTGAAGCAACTGTAACTGATATCTGTTATTATTGATACTGCTTAACTTCTTTCGGAATCCACCCTATCTAGCAGGTGATCTCAAAATATGAAACGAATTATCTTAATCCACCCTATCTAACAGGTGATCTCGAAATATATGTATATATATATATTCATACTTGATAACAAATGATTGCTTTTGTGCTTAACCCTATCTAGCAGGTTGCTTCTGAATAGAATTTATTATCTTGGTCCACCCTATCTAGAAAGTGATCTCTAAATATATAATGATTTATCTGAATCCACCCTATCTAGCAGGTGATCTCTGAATATTTGAAACTATTTGAGTTCCTCACTGAGCTAGATGACCGTATTTGATGGTCTTAAATCTGAAGACTTTCTGATATCTTAACTGAGACTCAATCTGAAACTCAACTGTAACTGTGGGAAGTAGTCATCTAACCGACATGCCCCTATTATCTCTTAGGAGTCCAACCTCTACCCCCGGTTGGGAGGGTGCCAATACCGTGCCACGGGTAAAGACATTATCTTTATCTGACTCTCATCTATTAGGTAATCAAACGAGAACAGTGGACCCCTCATCTAACAGGTCAAGCTCCCTCATCTACCCTCAACTATAAGGTATGATGTCTCAACCTACACTGGCTACGTAGTTCTGGTGCGTAAGGATTGCTGCTAAGAATCACACCCTCTACTAGTAGGTGAGTTCCCATCCTTGAACTCACTCGGTCCTGAATTAGTCCCAACTGAAAGACTCTGAAATGATTCTTAGCTGAACTTATACTGAGCTGAATCTTGTTACTGATTATCTCATTTGCCTTATCTGACTGAGTTTGCTTATTTTCGTATCAGACGGAATACTACTGAATACTATTGAGATATGAACTGAGTATTGAGCTTGATTATACTGATTTTACTGAGTGTTCTTATTGTTCAGTCATTGACTGAGTTCTACTGATCATAGCACGACTGAGATTCTTCAGACTGACTCAGCTCTACGCACACAGCTATATTTTTCGGGTACAAATACCCCCAGGACTTGATAGAATGAAACTGACAAGCCATATTGCTTCTTGAATACATAACTAACATCAACAATTTATATTTCAATAGTTGGGGATCTTTCCCAAAGCTCCTAACCATCAAAATCTTATTCACCAATGGAAAAGCGTATAAACACATAATACTTTCACCAATCTCATTTCATGAACATCTCCTCAATCATTCATAATATACATAATACTATGAAAGTGATTTTTGGCCATAAGTAAAACATACATTTACCACTTGGGTCATAAATAAGCTATAATGCATATTATTTATTCTCATAGGCATTTTACCCACATAAAGAAGTATACTTTGGTCATTCGACCAACATCACCTCTAATTAGCATTATTTAATCAATCAACCAACT
>NW_025890987.1:0-6307 GCF_002878395.1 Capsicum annuum
TTCCATTATTACTTCTTATCTTTTCTTTCCAGCTGGCATTTTGTCTTTTTGATTTTTATTCTAGATGTACTTCTGGAATAATGTTATCTTTGCCATTACATCTTGAACATTGGTGATCTGGATATTTGTGTCCAATTATTTTACAATATCTTATCAGTAGTCCGTCTAAAATAAATTCTTTTTTAATTGCTCTTGCGGTAGATTGTTTTTCTGGGTTGAGTAATGT
This sequence comes from Capsicum annuum, assembly GCF_002878395.1. Classification (NCBI taxonomy): domain Eukaryota; kingdom Viridiplantae; phylum Streptophyta; class Magnoliopsida; order Solanales; family Solanaceae; genus Capsicum; species Capsicum annuum. Next base: position 227 of record NW_025890987.1, read on the forward strand.
CATTATCCATTGTCTGACATCTTCCATATCTGCTTGTCGTAGCTCTTTTAAATTTGAGTAAATCATTTGATGATCTCTCGAATAATAGCTCCATATTGGGTTTCCATTAGTATAATTATTTGCTAGTTCTTGGATAATCGTAGCTAGTCCAATAAGTCATTTATTTACGTAGAAATTGGGTATCTCAATTCTGGGTATCTCCGGTTGCTGTGTAATATCTTCTGGTATGATCATATCTCTGGTTAGTCCTATTTTTACAACTTGTATAACTGGTTTTATTTCGTCATATAATATCTCTGCTGGTGCAGTATAACACTTTATGTAAAATAGATTTCCTTTCGTTATCCTTTTGTAGGTGGTGAATATCTTGTGTAATTCTTCCATAGCTATTAATTCTTCTCCGTCTTGGGTGTATATGGTGTTTAATAGTCCATAGTCAAAACAAGTTTTTACCAGGCTTGAGTTAGTTTTGGGTAGTGCAACTAGTTTGTTATATCCTTGTAATTTTTGGGTTATATAGTTGGTGTTTAGTTCTTTGATGTTTGTAGCTCTGGGGTTAAGGTTTAGAAAAGTTTGTACTCTGTAGATATTTTCTATGTATTTCTGGGCTGTGTAGTTGTAAACTTTTTTATCTTGGTTTAGTCTATCTCGGTATGTGGTAACTTGTGGGGGTATGAACAAGTGGTCTTTTTGTGTTTTTGGTGTAAATGGTTTTTCAAATATTTTATTCATATTCATGTTCAGGTATCTTGGTTGACTAACTCCTTTGCTTGTACCTGCAGAAGTAGATTGATAAATGTTATGGGTTTTATGGAGTGTCCCAACATCTCCTTCTAGCTCTGGAACTTTAATGTCTTCCGATCGACATAGCTCTGCACACTGCTGAGTTAGCTGATTTGTAGCTATAGACTTCAGTTTATCTTCATTAGTCTGTAGCTTTTCTATCTCATTACCCATACTGTCCACTTTCATTGAAAGCATAGTTAGGGTGCTAAATATTTTTTCTAGAGTATCTTCTTCTATTATTTCAGTCTGTGTAGCTTTGTCTTGATATGTAATCTGCAATAACATTTTTGTTAGTACTGATCACTTCAATTGTAAATGTGAAATTTAATATATTCAAGACAAGTCTCCGAATCTCTTTTGTTGTAACTGAATTTTGTATTTTCTTTGTTAACCACCAGCGTACCTGTGTATTATCTGTTCGTACAATAAATTTGTTATATACAATATATGGCTCAAATGCTAACAAACATTTATATAATGAACATAATTCTTTCCTATTTATTTCCCATTTTATTTCTGTCTCATTGAACGTACCTGAGTAGTATCTACAATGGTGTTCTATTTTTTCTGCTTCATATCGATATTTAAGTACTCCTCCATAACTATATTCACTAGCATCTGCTTCTACTATGTATATAAATTTTCTATTTTCATCTGGAAATTGTAATTTTGGTAATTCTTTACAAAGTAATTTTATTTTCTGAACTTGTTTTTTATCTTCTTCATTATAGTTATATTCTACATCCTTTTTTAATTTTTTCTGTAGCGGTTTTAAAGTTTCTGCTAATTTTGGAATATATTCTCTTACTTGGTTTACTAATCCTAAAAATGATTGTAATTTCTTCTTTGTATCTACTTCTTTTTTAGAATTTATTATTTTTTGTACTATATGTTGTTGCATTTTTACTCCACTTTTATCTATTTGTATTCCTAAAAATTCTATCTGATTTTTCATAATTTCAGCTTTCTTTTCGCTTAGACTTATTCCTGATTTTTCTATTATATCTGTAAACTGTTCCAATAATTTCAAATGTTCTTCTTTAGTTTTTGTATATAATAATACATCATCTATGTATACTATACAATTAGATAATTGTTTAAAATAGTTATCCATAAAATGTTGATATCTACCTGGTGCATTTTTATATCCAAATGGTAATACGTTCCATTCATAAAATCCTTGTGGTACCATAAATGCGGTTAATTCTTTAGATTTTTCTTCTAACTTTAAATGGTAAAATCCTGATTTGCAATCGAATTTGCTAAAATAATTATATCCTTGTATTTGCCTTATTTTTAATATCTTATTTGGTATTGGATAATTATATGTTATAGTTTTTGCATTTAAATTTCTATAGTCAATAACCATCCTACTTTTTCCTCTTTTTTGTTCACTATGTTTATTTACTATAAATGGTGGACTATTATGTTTACTATTACTTTTTTGTATATATTGTTCTTCTAATAATTCATCTACATGCATTTTAAATTCTTTTAAATCGTCAAAATTATATGTTAATGGTTTCTGGGTTATTATCCTATTTTTATCTATTAATTCAATTTTTATAGTAGTTTTATGTTTTTCCCATCCTTTTAATGGATCTTCACTATATAATTGTTCTAATTTTTTCTTAATTATTTCTATTTTATTTATTGAAAATATAGTTATTTCTGTTTTATTTATCGAAAATACTACTAGTTCTATTGTATCTTCAGTATTTTTTATATTTTCTAACTTTTGTGTAATTTTTTCACTTCCTTTTATCCAATCAGTTTTCTTTCTTATTTTATTATGACTCTTTTTGCTCTCACTTTCTGTTTGCATGGTGTTGTAAACCACCAGTCTGTTCTAGTTATTATATGTGGGTATAGTTTATCTAAGAATGGCATTCCTAAAAATATATCTTTTGATGTTAGTTCTTAATTATAAACTTCTCCTATTATTAATATTTTATCTCATACTTGTATTTTTACCTTCCTAGCTTTATAAGTAATTAAGCTTCCTTCATTATTAAATCCTTTAACTATTATTGGTGTTTTTAATTTATCTCATTTACTTTCTGGTAAGCAATTATATCTACATAAATTAGCTTCTGCTCCTGTATCTATCATAGACGTATAATATCTACTGTAATATCCTTCTACTACTATCTTCATTAATACATATATTTTCATTTTATGTTAAGGCTCTTCTTAAGAATAACTTCTCTTTGTAATATGTTAAGGTTAATTGTGTATGTTCTATATTATATGGTTTTACTTGTTCTAGTCATTTTATTCCTAATATTATATCTGCTTTTTGCATTTCTTCCTTTACTTCGAATTCTAATTTTATTTTTCTAACTCCTATTATTATTTCTTTTTCTACTATATTTTTACTATTTATTAAACTTCTTGGTAGATCTGGGCACGTATCATTATCAGTTTGTATTTCTTCATTTTTTACTAGATATTTTGCTATATAATTTTCTTCTTGTCCTGTATTTAAGAGTATTAAATATTCTTTTTCATGTATTTTTCCTGTTATGTAATATTGGTTTAAATTACTTATTGAATTTATTTCATAACTTATTCTTTTTGATGAGCTTGATGATTCTGGTTTTTCATTAGCTATTCTTTTCGTCGTACTTATTCTATCATTTACTATTTCTAAATTTTTTTCTATATCTATGTCTCTATAACTATAATCATTATAATCTATTATTTTTACAATTTGTTCGAATGGGCTTTCTATTCGTATTTTGTTAATCTTATTTTTTCCTGTTATTTTATGTTTTGTTGTTAATACATATAGATTTTTGCATCTTGCTGTAAATATTTTACTTCCTGGGGTTAATTCTATTCCTGATATTTTCCAATATAATACGAGTGATTTATCTATATTTTTATCTGTTACTGCTACTGAATAATTTGCACTTATTATAAATTTAAATTTTTGGTATATTAGATTTCCTTTTACGGCAGTTATTATGCTTTTTTCTATAGGTTTTATAATTCTATCATCTGCTAAATATAATTCTATTGGTGTATCTATTCCTTCTCTAAAACATGCTTTTATTAATATCTCTGTTCCTCCAAGGTGTACATATTTTATTGGATCTCCTTTACTTTTTATATCATTTATCTCTTTATTAATTATTCTTTTTGTTACTAGTGGTATACTAGCTTTGCCTTTTGCATATCTACAATCTATTACATGTTCTTTTTGGCATACTACATAATATTCGTCTTTTTTCCTAGTAAACATATTTTTTATTGTTGGTATTTTAAATATTTTTCTACACTTAAATCTAATTCTTTTCCTTTTATTTCATCAAATATATTATTGTCAAATATTATTTTTTGTTCCGTTTCTTCATCATTTAAATATTCTTCCTTTGTTATTATTTTTATATCATCTTCAGTCATTTGATTCATCTATTTCACTATTTATTTCATTATCTGTTTCGTTTTCTGAAATTTCATATATACTATCCTCACTTTCTAATTCATAATCTATATAATCTATCTGCATATATTCTGTATTATCTATTTTTATTTCTGATATTTGTTTATTTTTTGGATTTTTAGGTATTTACAATCTCTAGCTAAATGGCCTATCTTTCCACAATTATAACATGTACATTCTTTTATAGATTTCTTCTTTCTATATGGTCTTTTGTATTTATAATTTTTTACATAATATCTTTTTCTTGGTTTCTTATATTTATATTTTGATTTTTTATATTTCTTATGTCTTTTTCTTTTCTTATAATATCTTTCTTCACATCCAAATTGGGGTGCTATTTTATTTTTGCAACATGCTAAATTTTTTATTAATGTTTTTTCCATTTTTAATTCTTCTCTATATTTTTCACATAAGTTTCTATACCATTGTTGTAAAAATTTTATTCTTGCTCCTAACGTATCTACTATTTTTGCTTCTTCCCAACTTTTTATTATCTTTGAACTAAATGGCTCGGGTAATTTATTAAAATATAATTTTCTTATCTCTTTACTTTCTTCTATACTATATGCTCCTTTATAATAATATTCTTTAAATGCGCAAGTATATTCATCTATATAACACATATTACATATTGCTAATTTTAACATTAAATTCCTATTTGTATCTTTTTCTTCATCTTGTTCTTCTTCTATTGTTGTCATACTACCAAATTCATCTTTTATAGCTGTTTCGTATTTTTTTAATAATTCTATAGGTGTTAGTTTAGTTGTTGTTGATGATGTTCTTTCTATAGGTTTATTAGTTCTTAATACTTGCTTGCTATTTTCAGTTAAATTTGAAAACCATAATTTTACTGATCTTATTAGTGTTCTTTCTATGTATTCTGGTGCATCTGTTATGTTTATATTATTATCTAATAATTGTTTTGTCATATATCCTATCCATAATTGTATTATTTTTTCTGTATCTATTACACGGTCTAGGTCTAAAAAGTTATAATTTTTATTAACTATTTATTTTGGTGTCCATTTGTCATATTCATTATATTTTTTAAACTTACTCTTATAATATATAGGTTTTCTTATTTTTGCTGTTTTAGGTATTATATTTTCATCTTCTTTTTTATCAAGAGTATTTATTTCTGTGTGGGTACTTTCTAAGTTTTCCTCATTAATTACTTTTTGTTTTTCATTGATTTCTAAATTTTTTGTATTTGTTAATATTTCTGTATATGTTTCACTATCTTCTGAATCATAATTATCTGTCTCTTCAACGTCTATATTATTTATTTCTAATTCTTTGTTTCTTATTTCCAATTTTTCCTTAAATTGATTTATCTCGTTCAGTAATTTTGTTCTCTATCTTTTTCTTCTTTTTCCTTTTGTCTTTGTTCATACAGATCCTTTAACATTTGTAGTTCATTTTCTAATTCAGCAATCCTAGTATTTTTAGTTTCTTCTATTTTTCGTATTTCTTCCGTAGTTTGTTGTTTTATTTTTTCTATTTCCTTTTTCCTATCTATTTCTTCATTTTCTCTTTCTATTCTTACCATTGCTGTCAATTTATCTTCTTATTTTAATTCTTCTTTTTTTAACATTAGATATAAATGTTCACCTATTTTCTTATATCTTCTTCCTAGATTAGAAAATACTATTTTTATTTTTAATCCTTCATGATTTTCATATATTTTTTCATCTATTATATAAATTCTTCTTTGTTCATTTTATTGTGAATAGTTCATGTTGATATATATATTCTAAACTGTCTATTTGTGATTCTAATTTTGATATTTCATCTTTTTGTGTATTTATTGAATTTTCACTAACTCCAGCAAATATATTATAATG
>NW_025890988.1:0-5667 GCF_002878395.1 Capsicum annuum
GTAGATTGATAAATGTTATGGGTTTTATGGAGTGTCCCAACGTCTCCTTCTAGCTCTGAAACTTTAATGTCTTCCGATCGACATAGCTCTGCACACTGCTGAGTTAGCTGATTTGTAGCTATAAACTCCAGTTTATCTTCATTAGTCTTTAGCTTTTCTATCTCATTACCCATACTGTCCACTTTCACTGAAAGCGTAGTTAGGATGTTAAGTATTTTTTCTAAAGTATCTTCTTCTATTATTTCAGTCTGTGTAGCTTTGTCTTGATATGTAATCTGCAATAACATTTTTGTTAGTACTGATCACTTCAATTGTAAATGTGAAATTTAATATATTCAAGACTAGTCTCCGAATCTCTTTTGTTGTAACTGAATTTTGTATTTTCTTTGTTAACCACCAGCGTACCTGTGTATTATCTGTTCGTACAATAAATTTGTTATATACAATATATGGCTCAAATGCTAAAAAACATTTATATAATGAACATAATTCTTTCCTATTTATTTCCCATTTTATTTCTGTCTCATTGAACGTACCTGAGTAGTATCTACAATGGTGTTCTATTTTTTCTGCTTCATATCGATATTTAATTACTCCTCCGTAACTATATTCACTAGCATCTGCTTCTACTATATATGTAAATTTTCTATTTTCATCTGGAAATTGTAATTTTGGTAATTCTTTACAAAGTAATTTTATTTTTTGAACTTGTTTTTTATCTTCTTCATTATAGTTATATTCTACATCCTTTTTTAATTTTTTCTATAGTGGTTTTAAAGTTTCTGCTAATTTTGGAATATATTCTCTTACTTGGTTTACTAATCCTAAAAATGATTGTAATTTCTTCTTTGTATCTAATTCTTCTTTCGAATTTATTATTTTTTGTACTATATGTTGTTGCATTTTTACTCCACTTTTATCTATTTGTATTCCTAAAAATTCTATTTGGTTTTTAATAATTTCAGCTTTCTTTTCGCTTAGACTTATTCCTGATTTTTCTATTATATCTGTAAACTGTTCTAATAATTTTAAATGTTCTTCTCTGGTTTTTGTATATAATAATATATCATCTATGTATACTATACAATTAGATAATTGTTTAAAATAACTATCCATAAAATGTTGATATCTACCTGGTGCATTTTCATATCCAAATGGTAATACGTTCCATTCATAAAATCCTTGTGGTACCGTAAATGCGGTTAATTCTTTAGATTCTTCTTCTAGCTTTAGGTGGTAAAATCCTGATTTACAATCAAATTTGCTAAAATAATTATATCCTTGTATTTGTCTTATTTTTAATATCTTATTTGGTATTGGATAATTATATGTTATATTTTTTGCATTTAAATTTCTATAGTCAATTACCATCCTACTTTTTCCTCTTTTTTGTTCACTATGTTTATTCACTATAAATGCTGGACTATTATGTTTACTTTTACTTTTTTGTATATATTATTTTTCTAATAATTCGTCTATGTGCATTTTAAATTCTTTTAAATCATCAAAATTATATGTTAATGGTTTCTGGGTTATTATGCTATTTTTATCTATCAATTCAATTTTTATAGTAGTTTTATGTTTTTCCCATCCTTTTAATGGATCTTCACTATATAATTGTTCTAATTTTTTCTTAATTATTTCTATTTTATTTATTGAAAATATAGTTATTTCTGTTTTATTTATCGAAAATACTACTAGTTCTATTGTATCTTCAGTATTTTTTATATTTTCTAACTTTTGTGTAATTTTTTCACTTCCTTTTATCCAATCAGTTTTCTTTCTTATTTTATTGTTAACTCTTTTTGGTCTTACTTTCTGTTTACATGGTGTTGTAAACCATCAGTCTGTTTTGGTTATTATATGTGGGTATAATTTACCTAAGAATGGCATTCCTAAAAGTATATCTTTTGATGTTAATTCATAATTATAAATTTCTTCTATTGTTAATATCTTATCCCATACTTGTATTTTTACATTCCTAGCTTTATAAGTAATTAAGCTTCCTTCATTATTAAATCCTTTAACTATTATTGGTGTTTTTAATTTATCCCATTTACTTTCTAGTAAGCAATTATATCTACATAGATTAGCTTCTGCTCCTGTATCTATCATAGGCGTATAATATCTACTGTAATATCCTTCTACTACTATCTTCATTAATACATATATCTTCATTTCATGTTAAGGCTCTTTTTAAGAATAAGTTTTCTTTGTTATATGTTAAGGTTAATTGTGTATGTTCTATATTATATGGTTTTACTTGTTCTAACCATTTTATTCCTAATATTATATCTGCTTTTTGCATTTCTTCCTTTACTTCGAATTCTATTTTTATTTTTCTAACTCCTATTATTATTTCTTTTTCTGCTATATTTTTATTATTTATTAAACTTCTTAGTAGATCTGGGCACATATCATTATCAGTCTTTATTTCTTCATTTTTTACTAGATATTTTGCTATATAATTTTCTTCTTGTCCTGTATTCAAGAGTATTAGATATTCTTTTTCATTTATTTTTCCTGTTATGTAATATTGGTTTAAATTACTTATTGAATTTGCTTCATAACTTATTCTTTTTGATGAGCTTGATGACTCTGGTTTTTCATCAGCTATTCTTTTTGTTGTACTTATTCTATCATTTACTATTTCTAAATTTTCTTCTGTATCTATGTCTCTATAGCTATAATCATTATAATCTATTGTTTTTACAATTTGTTCAAATGGGCTTTCTATTCGTATTTTGTTAATCTTATTTTTTCCTGTTATTTTATGTTTTGTTGTTAATACATATAGATTTTTGCATCTTGCTGTAAATATTTTACTTCCTGGGGTTAATTCTATTCCTGATATTTTCCAATATAATACGAGTGATTTATCTATATTTCTATCTGTTACTGCTACTGAATAATTTGCACTTATTATAAATTTAAATTTTTGGTATATTAGATTTCCTTTTACGGCAGTTATTATGCTTTTTACTATAGGTTTTATAATTCTATCATCTGCTAAATATAATTCTATTGGTGTATCTATTCCTTCTCTAAAACATGCTTTTATTAATATCTCTGTACCTCCAAGGTGTACATATTTTATTGGATCTCCTTTACTTTTTATATCATTTATCTCTTTATTAATTATTCTTTTTGTTACTAGTGGCATACTAGCTTTGCCTTTTGCATATCTGCAGTCTATTACATGTTCTTTTTGGCATACTACATAATATTCGTCCTTTTTCCTAGTAAAAATATTTTTTATCGTTGGTATTTTAAATATTTTCTCTACACTTAAATCTAATTCTTTTCCTTTTATTTCATCAAATATGTTACTGTCAAATATTATTTTTTGTTCCGTTCCTTCATCATTTAAATATTCTTCCTTTGTTATTATTTTTATATCTTCTTCAGTCATTTGATTCATCTATTTCACTATCTATTTCATTATCTGTTTCGTTTTCTGAAATTTCATATATACTATCCTCACTTTCTATTTCATAATCTATATAATCTATCTGCATATATTCTGTATTATCTATTTTTATTTCTGATATTTGTTTATTTTTCAGATTTTTAGGTAATTTACAATCTCTAGCTAAATGTCCTAACTTTCCACAATTATAACAAGTACATTCTTTTATAGATTTCTTCTTTCTATATGGTCTTTTATATTTATAATTTTTTACATAATATCTTTTTCTTGGTTTCTTATATTTATATTTTGATTTTTTATATTTCTTATATTTCTTATGTCTTTTTCTTTTCTTATAATATCTTTCTTCACATCCAAATTGGGGCGCTATTTTATTTTTGCAACATGCTAAATTTCTTATTAATGTTTTTTCCATTTTTAATTCTTCTCTATATTTTTCACATAAGTTTCTATACCATTGTTGTAAAAATTTTATTCTTGCTCCTAATGTATCTACTATTTTTGCTTCTTCCCAACTTTTTATTATTTTTGAACTAAATGGCTCGGGTAATTTATTAAAATATAATTTTCTTATCTCTTTACTTTCTTCTATACTATATGCTCCTTTGTAATAATATTCTTTAAATGCGCAAGTATATTCATCTATATAACACATATTACATATTGCTAATTTTAACATTAAATTCCTATTTGTATCTTTTTCTTCATCTTGTTCTTCTTCTATTGTTGTCGTACTACCAAATTCATCTTTTATAGCTGTTTCATATTTTTTTAATAGTTCTATAGGTGTTAGTTTAGTTGTTGTTGATGATGTTCCTTCTATAGGTTTATTAGTTCTTAATACTTTTTTGCTATTTTCAGTTAAATTTGAAAACCATAGTTTTACTGATCCTATTAGTGTTCTTTCTATATATTCTGGTGCATCTGTTATATTTATATTATTATCTAATAATTGTTTTGTCATATATTCTATCCATAATTGTATTATTTTTTCTGTATCTATTACACAGTCTAGGTCTAAAAAGTTATAATTTTTATTAATTATTTGTTTTGGTGTCCATTTGTCATATTCATTATATTTTTTAAACTTATTCTTATAATATATAGGTTTGCTTATTTCTATTGTTTTAGGTATTATATTTTCATCTTCTTTTTTATCAAGAGTATTTATTTCTGTGTGGGTACTTTCTAAGTTTTCCTCATTAATTTCCTTTTATTTTTCATTGATTTCTAAATTTTTTGTATTTGTTAATATTTTCGTATATGTTTCACTATCTTCGGAATCATAATTATCTGTCTCTGTCTCTTCAACATCTATATTATTTATTTCTAATTTTTCCTTAAATTGATTTATTTAAATTGATTTATCTCATTCAGTAATTTTTGTTCTCTATCTTTTTCTTCTTTTTCTTTTTTGTCTTTGTTCATACAGCTCTTTTAACATTTGTAGTTCTTTTTCTAATTCAGCAATCCTACTATTTTTCGTTTCTTCTATTTTTCGTATTTCTTCCGTAGTTTGTTGTTTTATTTTTTCTATTTCCTTTTTCCTATCTATCTTTTCATTTTCTTTTTCTATTCTTACCATTGCTGTCAATTTATCTTCTAATTTTAATTCTTCTTTTTCTAACATTAGATATAAATGTTCACCTATTTTCTTATATCTTCTTCCTAAATTAGAAAATACTATTTTTATTTTTGATCCTTCGTGGTTTTCATATATTTTTTCATCTATTATAAATTCTTCTTTGTTCATTTTATTGTGAATAGTTCATGTTGATATATATTCTAAACTATCTATTTGTGATTCTAATTTTGATATTTCATCTTTTTGTGTATCTATTGAGTTTTTATTAACTCCGGCAAATATATTATAATGTAGTCTTTTTATTCTTATTTTTAATTCTTTACGTTTTTCAGAAATAATTTGTTTTAATTCTTTGTATTGTTTTACTTTATTCATTTTAAATTATATTTACAATATCTTGGCGGATATCATAATTAGGTGATATGTGTTTCATTCTTCTAGATTTTAAATGGATTATTAATTTTGATTCAATACTAGATATTAATGTAATTAAGTAGGCTAATCTTTGTGGGTTTTCTTTTGTTTTATTTAGACTTATATATTCTGAATAATTACTAATTAAAGATTCTTTAATTTTTCTAAAAGCTTCTCTATTTTTAAATGGTCTTCGCATAATTAATTTAATAATTTATAGGTAAATTCTAATATATCT
>NW_025890989.1:0-6114 GCF_002878395.1 Capsicum annuum
ATACCTGTTCTTGTAAGTTTGATAATTCTAAGCTTTATTCATCCATACCTTTTTCCATTGAATATACCTGTTTTTAATCAATATTCAAAAGTTTGCTGTGAAAAAAGAGTGTTTGCTTCAACGTATGAAGGCTTGCTTTCATTCTTCCTTCGATGCCTTGTATTTATAATGTAAACTTCTTACATCTTTGCACCTATAACTTTACACGTAACCTACCAACTTCAAAAAGTCTTCCAAAAAGACAAAAACTAATTAAATCCTATAAATGTCTATACAATTTAAGACTAAGCTATGAATAGCTTTACAAAAAGTCTATGAAGACTAAAATATCAAAGACTAATAATGGCACACGTTTTCCAAAAGTCTTAAAGTAAATAGTATCTAATAATTTACGTAAAGTTTTCAATAAAAAGTATCTATTCTTCCATATGTCACTTTCAACTTTAATTAACTTGTCTCTCTATTATTGCTCCATTGTTATCTTCTTCTTGCCGTATTTGTTGTTTTTCTATCTTCTTTCCAGCTGGCATGCTTATCTTCATTCTAGCTGTACGTCTGGTATAACGTTATCTTCTCTTTTACATCTCGAACATTGATGGTCTGGATATTTGTGTTCAATTATCTTTCAATATCTTGTTAAAAATCCATCTGAAATAAATCCTTTCTTAATTACTTTTGCAGTAGATTATTTTTTTGGGTTATCATTACCCATTTTCTGACATCTTCCATATCTGTTTTTCGTGGTTCTCTTGAATTTGAATAAATCATTTTATGGTCTCTTGAATAATAGCTCCATATTGGTTTCCATTGATATAATTATTTGCTAATTCTTGAATAATTATAGCTAGTCCAATAAGTCATTTATTTGTGTAGAAATCAGGTATCTCAATTCTGGATATCTCTGGCTACTTTACAATATCTTCCGGTATAATCATATCTCTGGTTAATCCTATTTTTACAACTTATATAACTGGTTTGATCTCATCGTATAATATCTCTGCTGGTGCAGTATAAAACTTTATATAAAATAGATTTCCTTTGGTTACTCTTTTATAAGTGGTGAATATTTTATGTAATTCTTCCATAGCTGGTAGTTCTTCTCCATCTTAGGTATATATGGTATTTAATAATCCATAGTTGAAATAAGTTTTTATTAAGCTTGGGTTAGTTTTGGGTAGTGCGATTAGCTTGTTATGACCTTGCAATCTTTGGGTTATATAGTTTGCGTTTGGTTCTTGGATATCTGTAGATCTGGGGTTAAGGTTTAGAAAAGTTTGTACTTTGTAGATATTTTCTATGTATCCTCGAGCTAGATGGTTATAAGTTTTTCTATCTTGGTTCAAACTATCTCGATATATGGTAATTTGTGGGGGTATGTACAAGGGATCTTTTTGTATTTTTGGTATAAATGGCTTCTCAAATATCTTATTCATGTTCATGTTCTGGTATCTTTGTCCACTAAATCCGTTGCTTGTACCTGCAATTATAGATTGATAAACGTTATGGGTTTTATGGAGTGTCCGAACTCCTCCTTTTAGCTCTGGAATTTTAATGTCTTTCGATCGACATAGCTCTGTACACTGCTGAGTTAGCTGATTTGTAGCTTCATACTTTAGTTTAACTTCATTAGTCTTTAGCTTTTCTATTTCATTACCCATACTGTCCACTTTCATTGAAAGCGTAGTTAGGGTTTTGAGTATCTTTTCTATATCTTCTATTATATCAGTCCGTGTAGCTTTGTCTTGATATGTAATCTGCAATAATATTTTTGTTAATACTAGTTACTTTAATTGTAAATGTAAAATTTAATATATTCAATACTAGTCTCTGAATCTCTTTTGTTGTAATTGAATTTTGTATTTTCTTTGTTAGCCACCACCGAACCTGGGTATTATCTGTTCTCACAATAAATTTGTTATATACAATATATGGTTCAAATGCCAATAAACAGTTATATAACGAACATAATTCTTTTCTATTTATTTCCCATTTTATTTCTATTTCATTAAATGTACCTGAGTAGAATCTGCAATGATGTTCTAATTTTTCATTTTCGTATCTATATTTAAATACTCCTCCATAACTATATTCAATTGCATCTGCTTCTACTATATATGTAAATTTTTTATTTTCATCTGGGAATTGTAATTTTGGTAACTTTTTACAAAGTATTTTTATTTTTTGAACTACCTTTTTTTTTATCTTTTTTACCATTAATGTTCCAGATGTAAAGGAGAAGATAAGGTTATACCAGACATACAACTAGAATGAAGATAAGCATGCCAGCTGGAAAGAAGATAGAAAAGTAGCAAATACAACAAGAAGAAGATAACAACGGAGCAATAATAGAGAGACAAGTTATGAAACAACTTCAACAGTTAATTTAAATCAATATTATATAACAGGAACAATAAACGAAAAAGAACATTTAATACTCTTAAACACAGGACAAGAAGAAAATTATATAGCAAAATATCTAGTAATAAGTGAAGAAATAAAATCTAATTGTGATATATGCCCAGATCTACCAAGGAGTCTAATAAACATTAAAGATACGACAGAAAAAGAAATAATAATGATGGAAGCTTAATTACATATAAAGCTAAAAATGTAAAAATACAGATATGGGATAAAATAATAACAGTAGAAGAAATCTATAATTATGAACTAACATCAAAAGATATGCTTTTAGGAATGCCATTTTTAGATAAATTATACCCACATATAATAACTAAAACAGATTGGTGGTTTACAACACCATGTAGACAAAAAGTAAGAGGAAAAAGAGTTATTAATAAAATAAGAAAGAAAACTGATTAGCTAGAAGGAAGTGAAAAAATTATACAAAAGTTAGAAAATATAAAAAATACAGAAGACATAGTAGAACTAGTTGTATTTTTGATAAATAAAAAAGAAATAACTATATTTTCAATAGATAAGGTAGAAAGAATAAAGAAAAAATTAAGACAATTATATAGTGAAGATCCATTAAAAGGATAAAAAAAACATAAAACTACTATAAAAATTGAATTAATAGATAAAAATAGTATAATAACTCAAAAACCATTAACATAGAATTTTGACGATTTAAAAAAAATTAAAATGCATATAGATGAATTATTAGAAAAACAGTATACACAAAAAAGTAATAGTAAACACAATAGTCCAGCATTTATAGTAATAAACATAGTGAACAAAAAAGAGGTAAAAGTAGAATGGTAATTGATTATAGAAATTTAAATGCAAAAATTATGACATATAATTATCCGATAACAAATAAGATTTTAAAAATAAGACAAATACAAGGATATAACTATTTTAGTAAATTTGACTGTAAATCAGAATTTTACCACTTAAAGTTAGAAGAAGAATCTAAGGAATTAACCGCATTTACGGTACCACAAGGATTTTATGAATTGGACGTATTACTATTTGGATATAAAAATGCACCAGGTAGATATCAACACTTTATGGATAGTTATTTTAAATAATTACCTAATTGTATAGTATATATAGATGATATACTATTATATACAAAAACTAAAGAAGAACATTTAAAATTATTAGGACAATTTATAGATATAATAGAAAAATCAAAAATAAGTTTAAGTGAAAAGAAAGCCGAAATTATGAAAAATCAGATAGAATTTTTAGGAATACAAATAGATAAAAGTGGAGTAAAAATGCAACAATATATAGTACAAAAAATAATAAATTCAAAAGAAGAATTAAATATAAAAAAGAAATTACAATCACTTTTAGGATTAGTAAACCAAGTAAGAGAATATATACCAAAATTAGCAGAAAACCTAAAACCTTTACAGAAAAAATTAAAAAAGGATGTAGAATATAATTATAATGAAGAAGATAAAAAACTAGTTAAAAAAATAAAAATACTTTGTAAAAAGTTACCAAAATTACAATTTCTAGATGAAAATAAAAAATATACATATATAGTAGAAGCAGATGCAAGTGAATATAGTTATGGAGGGGTACTTAAATATAGATAAAATAAAAATTTAGAACATCATTGCAGATACTACTCAGGTACGTTTAATGAAACAGAAATAAAATGGGAAATAAATAGAATAGAATTATATTCGTTATATAAATGTTTATTAGAATTTGAACCATATATTGTATATAACAAATTTATTGTGAGAACAGATAATACCCAGGTTCGGTAGTGGCTAACAAAGAAAATACAAAATTCAGTTACATCAAAAGAGATTTGGAGACTAGTACTGAATATATTAAATTTTACATTTACAATTGAAGTAATTAGTACTAATAAAAATGTTATTATAGATTACATGTCAAGACAAAGCTACACAGACTGATATAATAGAAGATGATGCTTTAGAAAAGATACTCAAAACCCTAACTACGCTTTCAATGAAAGTGGACAGTATGGGTAATGAAATAGAAAAGCTAACGACTAATGAAGTTAAACTAAAGTCTAAAGCTACAAATCTGCTAACTCGGAAGTATGCAGAGTTATGCCGATCGGAAGACACTAAAATTTTAGAGCTAAAAGGAGAAGTTGGGACACTCCATAAAACCCATAACGTTTATCAATCTACAATTGCAGGTACAAGCAAACGAGTTAGTGGATAAAGATACCAGAACATAAACATGAATAAGATATTTGAGAAGCCATTTATACCAAAAATACAAAAAGGCCCCTTGTACATACCCCCACAAATTATCACATATCGAGATAGTTTGAACCAAGATAAAAAAAACTTATAACCATCTAGTCCAAGGATACATAGAAAATATCTACAAAGTATAAACTTTTCTAAACCTTAACCCCAAAGCTACAGATATTCAAGAACCAAACACAAACTATATAACCCAAAGATTGCAAGGTCATAACAAGCTAATCGCACTACCCAAAACTAACCCAAGCTTAATAAGAACTTGTTTCGACTATGGATTATTAAATACCATATATACCCAAGATGAAGAAGAACTATGGGCTACGAAAGAATTACATAAAATATTCAGCACTTATAAAAGAGTAACCAAAGGAAATCTATTTTATATAAAGTTTTATACTGCACCAGCAGAGATATTATATGAAGAGATCAAACCAATGATACAAGTTATAAAAATAGAATTAACCAGAGATATGATTATACCGGAAGATATTGTACAGCAGCCAGAGATATCAGGAATTGAGATACCTGATTTCTACGTAAATAAATGACTTATTGGACTAGCTATAATTATTCAAGAATTAGCAAATAATTATATCAATGGAAACCCAATATGTAGCTATTATTCAAGAGACCATAAAATGATTTATTCAAATTCAAGAGTACTATGACAAACAGATATAGAAGATGTCAGACAATGGGTAATGACGTTACTTAACCCAGAAAAACAGTTTACTGCAAGAGTAATTAACAAAAGATTTATTTCAGATGGATTTTTAACAAGATATTGCAAGATAATTGAACACAAATATCCTGACCATCAATGTTCGAGATATAAAAGAGAAGATAATGTTATACCAGACGTACAACTAGAATGAAGATAAGCATGCCAGCTGGAAAGAAGATAGAAAAACAACAAATACGACAAGAAGAAGATAACAACGAAGCAATAATAGAGAGACAAGTTAATTAAAGTTGACAGTGACATATGGAAGAATAGAAACTTTTTATTAAAAACTTTATGTAAATTATTAGATACTATTTACTTTAAGACTTTTGGCAAACGTGTGCCATTATTATGTATTTGTGTAGTATTCTGTGTCTCGAGTCGGGGGTCTATCGAAAATAGTCTTTTTACTTCTTTAGAGGTAGAGGTATGGACTGCGTACATCTTACCCTCCCCAGACCTCACTATGTGGGATTACACTAGGTTTGTTGTTGTTGTTGTTGTTGTAGACTTTTTGTAAAGCTATTCATAGCTTAGTCTTAAATTGTATAGACATTTATAGGATTTAATTAGTTTTTGTCTTTTTAGAAGACTTTTTGAAGTTGGTAGGTTACGTGTAAAGTTATAGGTGCAAAGATGTAAAAAGCTTACATTATAAATACAAGGCATCAAAGGCAGAATGAAAGCAAGCCTTCATGCGTTGAAGCAAACACTCTTCTTTCACAA
>NW_025890990.1:0-7686 GCF_002878395.1 Capsicum annuum
GGGAATACATGTTAGCATACTATAATTGCGTTATTTCATTCTCATAGATAATTTATCAAACACATAAGAAGCATACTTGGTTCATTAAATCATAAACACTTAGGGTTAACATGGTTACAATAATTAACTTGCAAATTGAAGGGTTTATCATGAATATCATGTAATTCAACACATCCTAGAATCAATTCTTAGAACTTGTGATCCACATCATGGATTAAAACTCAAACAACATCATGAACATGAATTCAATCTAACTCAAACATGGAAATCATAAATCATAAATCTTGTATTTTAAAAAAGGATTCTTGAGCTCCATGGAAGGTAAGGATCCATCAATGAACATCTAACATACCTTAATTTTATGAGTTCTTGGAGAATTTTTTGGGATCGACCTTGATTCTTGAGAGCTAGGGTTTGTTTTCTTGAGAGAGATTATCTTTTGATTTTGGGAAAAGTGAATAATGAAGGGTTTTACACGTTTTTAGGGCTTAAATCCCACATCTGGGCTGAATAAAATCATGGGAAAAGATTATTTTAACCTTGGGCACAACTTTAATTTTTTTTGAGAAATTTTCCCGATCTAGAACCCTGGAGCGACTCGCTGCTATCGCACAGGGCCACTGGAAAATGATGACTGAGAAATTGCATAGTGGCGCGACGGGTGGTACCGCGTTGCCACTTTATTTTTGAACTGTAAGTGCACCGCGATACGGTAGAATCGCGTTGGTACACTAGAAATTGACAATTGTGAACTAGGTTTATGGCGTGACATGCCAATATTGTAGAGCAACATTGGAATTTGACAATTGTTATTTAACTCACTCCGTGATGCGCTACTAGCCTTAATGGCGATGTTTAATGACTAAAACTTAAAATTCCCATAACTTCTTATCACGTTGTCGGATTTAGGCAAATTTTATATTGTTGGAAAGCTAATTGAATTTCCTACTCAATGTTAGGCTAAAATCTGAAAATTACTGAGTATTCTAAAAATTTTGTTTAGGATAACTCATGTATTGAGGGTTAATCTAGGATAAGGAAATACAGGATATTACAATATCTCCCCCTTGGGAATATTCGTCCTCGAATGTGGCTAGTTAAGCTGAGAGAGTACGGACAAACTGAGTTTATGTACTAAACTAGACATTCACAACTGAAGCATGATTACGTGACTAGTCTGATAGACTGAACTTACATTTTGAACATGCATGTCTGATGCATTAGTACATATCTGAATGGATTAATGAATACGTGACTGAATATGCATGAACAGGAAAGTAGGGACATGACTAAGTCTGAATCATGATACATGAACTGAACTAATTCCTTGGATATATGTCATGACAGGGGAATGGTCAGACGACTGAACTTGGGACTTGAGGGTCAAGTATAAGGACCCATTACTTCAACTGGATTCTCTACGTGAAGAGAAAATGGAAAGTTTAGATCATGATAGCTTGGGGATTATAGTGCATCTCCCCCTTGGGATCTACGTCCCTCGAGAATACTGACTTGGTGAGATACTAAGGAAAAGTATAAGACGATGCATGGGGCACCTATAAACTGAATCATGACTAAATTTTTGGGATAAAAAATTGAGGCATAAATATATAAATAGGAGATCTATGACATACCAGTGACCATATCAAGAGAACTTTCCTGATCTTGTATGGACTAAAGTGCGTAAAACCTATTTAGGCGCTACCCATTGGTGGTACTGGAAGCGGCACCTTGCTGATTTGAGCGACCTGACTGAGCTGAAGGATGATGTAACACCCTGATTCACTGAATTGGAATGCTACACGGTGCTCATGACCCCGAGGTACCATAAGCTAACCCATGACTGATATCTATACTTGTAAACTGCATAATATCTCATAAAATATGCGGAAATATGAATTGTAAGGCCATAAGGTTCAATACTGATACATATTTAAAAAAAATATAGTATAACAATACCAAAAAGAAACATAAAAACTAAAGTTTGAACATCTAATCTGACATTTATTCTGAAAGCCTCTAACTGAACTGAATAAGGAGTTGATGAGACATGTCCCCAAATAACTCCAACTACTGAAATAAACTAAAAACTAAAATATAAATGAAATCATCATGTCCTCGAAGGATGGGGACTCACGTCTAACTCTGACTGCTGATCCTGGAATCTACTATTGATTTGGAGCTCATGCATCTTAACCTATAGTATAACATAAGAGAAAGCACCATAGCGTAAATGCATCAGTACATCTGAATGTACTGAGTATACGAGTGAGGTACGCTAAATGCAAAGGGTTATATGCATAAAAAATACTGACTTATATGAATGTAGAAGTAAATATATGCATACATAACTGTAACTAAACTCGTGGAGATACAGACTACTGAGTCTGAATACTGACAACATGAGTGTACTGATAATGAGATTTTGAAAGACTGAGTTTACTGATACTGATATGTAAATCACTAATAAGTGATGGATCTGATACTGTATTACTGATATACTAAGATACTGATATTTTATTACTAATAAATGAATAATTGTTTTTGATAGTTTGAATTATAAAGAAATGGTCTGATTGACTGTATATGACAGTCCTGAAGCTGAGTACTGATAGCATGATTTCTGATAACTTTTGTGATTGATAGCATAAGTGACTGTATCTGACAGTCCATAAATCTAAAGGAAAATATCTGAGTTCAATTCTATTTCTGAGTTGATTGTATCTGACAGTCCTGATATACTGAAATCTGAAGAACTATCTTAGTTCTTTACTGAGGCTGGGTAGCTATAGCTGACAGTCCTAAAATCTGTAACTGAAACTGTGGGAAATAGTTATCTAATCGACATGCCCCAAATACGCTATAATAACTAAGCTGGGTTCTAATCTCTGCCCCGACTGGAGGGGTATCAATACTTCGCCACTGATAAGGACAGCTGTGAGAACCCTATACTGGCAGGTACTCAATGAGAATGGTGGGAACCCTAAACTGATGGGTTACGCCACCTCATCAACCCTAATCTGACGGGTTAAGATGTCTCAACCTACGCTGGCTACGTAGTTTTGGAACATAAGGATGACTGCTAAAAATCATACTCTGAGCTGGCGGGTGAGTTCCCATCCTTGGGTTCACTTGGTGCTAACTTCTACTCCCATCTGAAGGACACTGAACTGAATGACTAAGCTGAACTAAATAACTGAACTGAACTGATTAGCTGAACTGATACTGATTAACTGGACTGATACTAGTGGATTATTTAGCAGAGCTACACTAAGTTTACTGGATCCAATGATTGACGACTGAGTTCTAAGGACTGGTTGAGAGTACTGAAGTTACTGAGATTGACTGTGAATACTGAGGTTGCTGAGGTTACTGAGAACTGAGATTCCTGAACTACTAAGATTTCTGAGATTTCTGAGTTTTCCTGAGTCACATGACTGACTGAATTCTATAGATCATGGCTTGACTGAGAGTATCATGAAAACATGACATGGCTCTAGGCACACAACTATATTTTTCGGGTACAAGTACCCCCAGGACTCAAGGGAAGAAAACTGACACAACTTGAATTTCTTGAGTACACGACCATCAATAAAAATCCATAATACATGAGTGCGGGATTTCATGAAGTATATGGTCATCATAATATCTATCATGAATAGGAATGCTTATAATCAAGTAATAAATCTCATATTCTAATATCATGGGCATTCCGACAACATATACTATTCATAGCAATCGCATGGAAACCATTCAAGTGCAAGGGAATGGCAATATGTAACGTTTAGTTCATATTGTAATGATTTTGGGATATTATACTTCATGTATTTATTCAACATCTCAAACATGGTAGGGAAAGCATGGATATATTTTGTGTACATAATTTATATCTCCATTATCATACATACTTTATACCACAATAATAACAACACATAATTTGCATGGAAATTTATATTGGAGTGTATGACTAACATGAACTTGTTATTTAGATATCATGAAATCATGTAAATATGAAGTTCTAACATACTAGGCATTTTATCGAACACCTTGCATGCATTCTTTAAGGCATAGGTGAATTTCATACTTGCATTCTGTCAATCTATCTAAAGATCATGTTTTTCAACTAACAACATAACTTTCATGAGATATACAGTCATGATACTATTATATATCAAAACAAACAAGCATCAACATGGGTATGATCATATCACCACAATCAACCAAACTTTTGTATTTTAAAGATTGATTCTTGAACTCCACGGACGAAAGGAATCCGTGGATGAACACTACGCATACCTTGGAAGGGAGGTTCTTGATGATTGACGGAGGAATTTCCTTGAAATTTGATCTTCAAGCTTGATTGTGCAACCCTAGTTGTTTTTCTCCTATGGTGCTCTTGGATGATGAGCTTTGAGATGTTAATAGGGTTGTAATGTGTTTAGAAGCTATGTATTTCTTAGGGTTAAGTTTAGGGACATGTAAGGAATGTTAAAAGACTTAATTACCCTCAAAATAACTCAAAACGGAGTGTTTTTGGCATTGGAACAGACTTAGGCGGCGCCTAACCAATCGCCTAAGTTTGGTTGGGCGGCGCCTAACCAATCGCCTATCCTTACTGCCTCTCACGAAAATGGGCATAACTTTTCGCTCGGGTATTGGATTAAGGCAAAATTGGTATCATTGGAAAGCTAATTAGATTCTCTACAATTTTATAGGTCTAAATAATCTAAAATACTACATTAAAATCGAGTTATACTCATTCAAAGATGACCCTTGCAAAATCGAACACTAAAACTTGATGGATTCAAAAACTCTTAGCTTGTATTACCTTAAGTGACTCATATGAACATGATTAACACATCATAAGATATATTATAGCTAGGATAATCATTGTAAGTCATGAACTAAAATGCTACTCATAGGATAGGAGGTTTCATATGTAGGAAAAATGGTTCGTCTCCTAGCTTAGAAATATACGGGGTATTACAGATGACTATACTGGCCCTGAGACCCTGACTGAGGACAATCTCTAAATCTATGTGCTGGCTTGTCACACTCGAAACAAATATCACGGCCAGCTCTACACACACCCTTATGATTCTTACCACACTCTCCACAAAATAAATTAGGACAACTATTGTTTACGCTATCCTGGGTCATCAGTACACTAGCTGAGGACGGAGCTGGGACTGAAGACTTTGGATGAAATTAGGAACAGTTACCACCTTCTGACTTAGGCTGATTGAAATTAAAGCTACCTATTCTAGCCTTCTTATTCTATTTCTCCTTCTTTTTAAGTTCCTGCTCCTCAATCTGTTGAGCATGGATCATAAGCCTAGATGTGTCCATCTCTTTAATCAATATTGCTGTTCTACACTCCTTAACTACTCTATCTGACACTCTATAGACAAATTTGCTCATTCTAGACCTATTATCTGCTACTACATGGGGAGCATACCTAGCTAACTGAGTAAACTTGAAGGAATACTCTTTTATGCTCATACTACCTTATTTGAGATTGATGAACTCTAACACTTTAGCTTTTCTTAGCTCTAATGGAAAGAATCTATCTAGGAAGGCAGTCGCAAACTCTTCCCACTCTATAAGCTCTACATCTATACCTCTATCGACCTTCCACTGATTAAACCATGTATGGGCTATATCTTATAGTTGATAGGCGGCTAACTTGGCACTTTTACTGGAATTCACTCTCATGATATTTGTGACTTTCTGAAACTGGTCGAGAAAGTCTTGTGGATCCTCTTCTAACTTAGATCCCATAAAGAAAGGAGGATTCATTCGGGTGAAGTCCCAAATTCTGATTATAGCAGTATTATCCACTGGTTTGGCTGGAACAGCAACTGGTCGTTCATTCTGAGCTACTACTAAATTGGCTATAGTAGTGAATACAACTCTAAATTCTGTGTGAGAGACATGTTTGTCCAGGGGATCTGCCTGAATAGGCTGAAGGGCTGACTGGTTTTCGATACTTTTTTTATTAGTCCTTTTGGGACGCATGTTCTATAAATAAAAGGAAGAAGCAGATTAGACTGAGAGATTAATTTGAGCTTATGCTCACTCACACGACATGAATACTGAAAGAAGGGAAACATTTTCCTAAAACATCTCATAGCCTCCTATCCATAAGTGTAGCGTGCTACACACCCATGCATAAGACACTACGTGATACATCTTTCAGACTCTCTAGGACTCTATTGAACCTTAGGCTTTGATACTAAGTTTGTAACGACCCTAAACTACCCCCTAGTTGCCATATGGTGCTTACGACCCCGAAGGACCACAAGCTAACCCATGAATGATATCTGCTGTGAGCAATGAACAATAATGCTAAAATAAATACAGAATAATGGGCTAAAATGCCATAAGGTTCAAAATATCTAAAATACTGAGAAAATATAACATTTGTAAAACTGAATACTATCTGAAAATCTAGTTTGAAAAGCCTCTAACTGAATCTATTTGAAAGTGGAATTAATGGGACGATCCCATAACTAACTCTATCCACTAAAATACTGCTAATCTAAAGTACTGAAATAAAAGCATATCCTCGATAGATGAGGACTCACTGCTAAATCGGCTACTGCTGGTAGAATCTGGCTAAGCGTAGCCAGGAACCTGAGCATCCGAACCTATGATATGAAAAATCATAGTGCAAAAAATGGGTATGCAGTCAGTACGTGGGAATGTACTGGTATGCTAAATGAGGTTAGACTGAATGCATGGGTTTATATGTAAGATCAATAACTAACTGAATGATATACAAGAGCTGGATTAGCATACATAGAGGATCTGTAACTACTAAACATACTGTGCCTACTGTGACTGAGTATACTAGAACTGAATCTGATAACTGATAACTAAATATACTGATAATTTCAGATCACTGATAATCTGAATTACTGTTAACTATGTGACTATATCTAACAGTCCTGATTCGATAGAACTAAACTAAGTTTAATTCTGAAGACTGAGACTGAAACTAAAATTGTGAGAGGTAATCATCTAACTGACATGCCCCAAATAAGATAAGATAATTGAACTGGGGTTCAATCTGTAACCCCAATTGGAAGGGTGTCAGTGCCATGTATCAGTTAAAGACAAGTTGAAAAGTAACCCTCTATTGGAAGGTTCCCTAAACAAGAATAGTGGTACCCTCTACTGGCAGGTAGAGCACCTTATCAACCCTCAACTAGCAGGTTTGATGTCTTAACCTACGCTGGCTATGTAGTTCTGGAATGCAAGGATTTCTTCTAAGGATTATACCCTCTGCTGGCAGGTGAGCCCCCATCCTTGGGTTCACTCGGTGCTGAATTATAATGCCCCAAATCTTGTACCCGAAATGCTATATGGTGATCATGACCCAGAAGGACCACAAGCTAACTCATGACTGATATTTGTACCTGTATACTACATAATATACTGAATAATGCAGAAACATGCACTGAAAGGCCATAAGGTTTAATACCAAACATGATCTGAATGATATAACATCCGTGTGGGGTAACAGAATACCCAAAACAAAATTGAAAATACAGAAGTCTAAAACATAATAGTCTAGAAAGCCTTTAACTGACTGAACTGTCTGAGTAAGGAGTTGATGGGACATGTCCCCAACTAACTCTAACTAATAAACTAATTAGATAATAGGAAAATAATCATGTCTTC
>NW_025890991.1:0-4295 GCF_002878395.1 Capsicum annuum
TGCGTTGAATGTTTTACTACTGGGTGTTAATATCATTTTGTTAAAAAAATAGAATAATTTCACTGTAAATCACATGAACACACACATACACCGAAGAAGGAAAAAAGAAAAGAGATGGCGATGGGCGAGTGAAACAGAAATTTGAGAATAGTGAAAAACAAAGAGAAATTGAGAGCGAGAGATCTTGATAGTTGAACGGGATAAAAAAAATGGTATTTTCCAAATTTTTCAGCGAGAAACTCGTCTGAAACTCCCTCTAAAACCGACCAGACCCGCCGGAAACCACCATTAATAACTCCGACCAACCCAGACCGTTATTGCTGCCGAAAAATAAGATAAACCCATCGGAAAAATCCAGATCGGACAACAACCAACCAAAAACGGTTGTGTCTAGCCGGTGGCGATACCAGCGATGGAGAAAACGTCAACGCCGGCCACCCATAGCCGCATCGTTGTCGCTTCCTTCTCCGACCAATCCCTCACCGGATCTGCGCCACCAACGCTGGTGACATGTCACTACCCTCTCCCCTTCCCATCGCTAATCGTTGCTGGAGCTTCATCGCGCCTCCGAAATCTGTTGAAAAATTCAACGGAGAGCACCGGTGACACCAGTCTTGGTTTGGCGAAGTGCTGAAAAATAGACAATGCAATTTTATATATGGATCTGCTGTATTTTTTTTTATTATTATTTATTTATTTATTTATTTTAAAAAAAAGAAGAAGTTAAGTAGTAGTATTGAATAAGAATACGTTAAATTTTACGTTTTAATTAATGGATTTATGTTGTTAAACAATTTAGGCATAATGATTTTGAATACTTTTTCTTATTTATTATATTATTCATTTTTTAATTTCTTTTTTGCTATTTATTATTATTAATAAAATGTTATAATTATTTGTTAAATTAATTAATCGTCTTTATCGAATTTTGTCAAGCTTAATATTAAATAGCATTCCGAAGAAATAAATTGTTACGAATTTACAAAAAACAAAATATTAAACAAATTTAGATACGTTTAAAATTTTCATCTCAATTAAGAATGCGGCGTAAGCATCTTTTCAAGACATTTAAAATTTCAAGGATGTAATAATGCACCTTGCCAAATATTTTTCTAAAATTAACTTTATCGATTTAATATAAAATATATATACAGTTTTGCTATAATAAAAATGAGTGATTTTATGCCTTAACATATTTTGTTTTCAAAATAATTTAAGACAAGATAAGTCAATAAAAGTGACCGTGGTTCTACGAGACTCGAAGGATGCCTCACACCTTCTCTTCGATTAACAAAAATCCTTACCCGGTCTTTTATTTTTACAGACTAAAATAGAGAGTCATTTTCTTTTGACTAGAGATTCAAAAAGGTGACTTGGAATACTATAACTCAATTTCAAGTGACGACTCTGTAAAAAATTAATTTTTATTCAAAATTATCACTTTAATTGAAAAAATCCTCTTACCTCTATTCTCGGGCGAAAAAGGGTGTGACAGGTACAATAATGTTGTATTGTGTGTAGAGTTCATCTAAAAGTTTAAACTAATAGGGCGGGATTATTACTTGTACAGGCTGTTGAATCGAACACATGAAAGTATTTTTGTTAACAGATGGCAATGAAAGTGTTATCCTTCTGCATCAATGAAGCATTGCATGTGGATGACTAATCCCCATTTTATTTTGTGATGAAGGATCTTGAGATTTTCACTTTAAACATTTGAAATTGGGGTTCTCTTCAATGGACCATCAAGGATTTTGAGGTTTTCTAATAAGTAGAAATAAAGAAATTTATTTCATGTATTTTGGATTTTAGAGTTTTATCATTGCAGTAACTCTTGTGCTCAACTGTTTCGGCTATTTGTGACGCAACAATTGCTATTCACAAGGGTTTGTTAGCACCTACAAGCTTTGAATCTTCGAAGAAGAAACCTTCTATGGTAAGAAAAATTATCCAGTTGCTTCTACTATAGTTTTCTTCAATTTATCCCGTGTCTTTTGCCCATCGTGGAACTTGAATAATTGCACATTATTTTTCATCCTTTGTTGGGTTGTATATATGCATGTAAACATTGGTTGTGTAGGTGTGTATCATTGGATGCTATTAGTTGAAGATTGAATTTGATTCACTTTTTGGTGGACAAAAATTAGGTTCCATTGGACTGTTTCGGCCACTGAAGGAATGTCACAGTTTTTGATGTTAGTTTAAGCTATGTGTGTGGATTATTTTGTATTTTATGCTATAAATGTCTATCTAAGAATTGTAAATGCATTCATCTTTTTCTTGAATTTATTTGTTTGAATATTCCGGGGTAGTTTCAAATTATATATCTAAAACAAGAAGAAATTCATTTTATTTTCCT
The DNA here is from genome assembly GCF_002878395.1 of Capsicum annuum. Taxonomy (NCBI): domain Eukaryota; kingdom Viridiplantae; phylum Streptophyta; class Magnoliopsida; order Solanales; family Solanaceae; genus Capsicum; species Capsicum annuum. Next base: position 2,360 of record NW_025890991.1, read on the forward strand.
AATTTTACGAAAGAAAGAACTCACACTTGGTGATAAAAGCTTCTTGATGTAGGACAAATGAGTAAGTTGCCAAGTTGACCGACAAATACTTTTTATATTATCAGTATATAGAAGTTAAACCCTTTCCCTTTTCTCTTCCTGTTGTGAGAATTACATCATGGTTACTAGCTTGTGCTATGAACTAATACTTGCTAAAGATTGTTTTTTTTCTTTTTGGTGATTAATGCAACATGTCCTTTGGGGACTTTCATATACATGCTGATGATGCCTGCTCTTTGCTCTCAGTGAATCATGGGCTCAAAGTATCGAACTTAGTTGAGACAAAGATATAATCTTGTGGAAGCTCCTTATTTAGACCTGACTTCCCACATATTCTGTCCATGTTGTGCTCTTTGTCAAGAGTTCAGACTTGATCCTGCTCTAGGTATATCACACATGGTACAATAATGTTGTATTGTATGTAGCATTCATCTAAAAGTTTAAACTGATAGGGAGGGATTATTACTTGTACAGTCTCTTGAATCGAACACATGAAAGTATTTTTGTTAACAGATGAGGATGAAACTATAATTCTTAGTCTTAACCTTGTTCTAATAAATGTGGTGCAGGGTGGAATGGTATAGTTGCTCAGCAACATTATAGGAACCAACAAGTGAATCAAGCTCCCCAAGTACAATTCATGTCAAATTAAAATTCAAAATTGTGAATTTTTATTTGTTTGGTTTGAGGTTGTAGTGTGTCAGTTATTTTTTGCATCAATCAGATTCTATTCAATTTTGAAGTTGTATCCTTAGTCAACCATATTGTTTGGTTGTGTTAATTGTTTGAACTATGTTTCTATAACTTTATTTCAATTATATTATTGGTTTACTGGAAGCAATGCCTCTGGTTTATGTACTTGCTCTCAATGTTGCTCGGACTCTTCAACAATCTCGACAGGTGCGTGTTGGATACTCCAAAAGTAAAGCACTGAAATGATTCCCGCACTAATAGTTAGAGTGAATTTCTTTGTACTTCATTGTTGCATCTATGCCTTTCATATCAAGTACTGTATCATATATTATTGTTATCTAACCTTTAATACTTTTCCTTCTTTTCCCCAATTGATTCACAGATACAGCTGCCAACTACAACTGCTTGAGTTCACATTTTCAACTAATTTTGTCACACTTTGTAGCAAAGCTTAATCAATGTAATAATTTAGAATATTTACAATAAATAATCTCTCTTTCTCCCCCTCGTTTCTTTGACTACATTTCTTGTTGTCTTTCCTACGAGCTAAACTAGAAATTTGGCTGTGTGTGTGTTACTTGGATCTTCAGATGAATGAGATCGTCATCTATTCTACACCTGTGTCATAAGAAGTGTATAACCATAGAGTGGATCTATCAGTTTGGATTTGGTATCTCGACTTCCATCTTTAATGCTAATATTTTTTCTCCTCGCATCAACCTCTTTTACCTTTCTTATTTGGATTGGTCATCAGTAAATACATGAATGGTAATAAGTCTTACTTTGGTGTTTGTGGTCGAAAAAGATGCAACACTTCCCAGGTGTTTGACTATAGGTATTGAATATTTCGGTCTCTCGAATCTTTGTGAAAACTGCTACTATATGGAAGTTCTCATCTATGATAATTCTCTTCACAAGTGTGTATAGTGGGTCTGCTGTTAGTTTTTGTTCTTGATTCAGATGCTTATATTCTTTGGTGATGCTAATTTTGTTGTATGGGTTTTTTCCTATTTACTATTGCAGCAGTATCATAACGTGATCTTTCTCTAATATGACATTAATTGAGAAATGTTTAATTTTTATATCGTCTTATTGGGTAATTGAATTTGAAATCAGCTAACAATAGTCAAGGACACAACATTGTGTTGAGCTTGTAGCAGTAGAAAAGTTTTCTACGATAAATTATTATATTATATTTGTTAGT
>NW_025890992.1:0-5220 GCF_002878395.1 Capsicum annuum
AGACTTAGTTATGTTCTCATGTTTCCGATCATGCATATGGAGTAATTAATCTCAAACTTATCGGTATTATCAGTTAAAGGTAACAGTTTTCCTTAAACTTACTCGTTCTCATGTTCATATTTCAGTGCCAAACTTGGTATTCAGTTCTATGATTAGTTTTCAGTTCAAACTTGATACCTTTACCGTTGCATGTTCATGAGTAAGTTTAGTCATGAATTCATGCATCAGATATGTGTAATCAACTCATTAGTACTTTCAGCCATGCATTCACGTATTATGTCAGTCATATAATCATGGATCAGATATGCATGGATTCAGCCTTTCAGTTGTGCATCAGATATGCATTATCATTTTGAGAAAACTTACTTTATTAGAATCCTCAGTCTTATATTCATGAATCAGCTTCCCATGCATCAGATATGCTTGTTCAGTATGTTGTGCTCAGCTTTCAGTCATGCTAGTCATGAACCCATGTTTCAGTAGTGTATATCTTGTACGTACTTCATCTTATCATCTCTCCCGCTTCATTTAATTTCCATTCGAGGATGAATGTTTCCAAGGGGGAGATATTGTAATACCCCGTATGTTTCTAAGCTAGGAGACGAACCATTTTACCTACGTATGAAACCTCCTATCCTGTGAGTAGCATTTTAGTGCATGACTTACAATAAGTATCCTAGCAATAAGATAGCTTATGATACATTAAGCATGTTCATATGAGTCACTTAAGGTAATACAAGCTAAGAGTTTTTGAATCCATCAAGTTTTAGTGTTCGATTTTACAAGGGTCATCTTTGAACGAGTAGAAATCAATGTTAATGTGGTATTTTGGCTGATTTAGACCAACCAAATTGTAGAGAATCGAATTATCTTTCCAACGATACCAATTTTTCCTTAATCCAATACCTGAACGAAAAGTTATGCCCTTTTTTGTAAGAGACAGTAAGGATAGGCGATTGGTTAGGCGCCGCCCAACCAAACTTAGGCGATTGGTTAGGCGCCTCCTAAGTCAGTTCCTATGCCAAAAACACTCCGTTTTGAGTTATTTTGAGGGTAATTAAGTCTTTTAACACTCCTTACACGCCCCTAAACTTAACCCTACGAAATTTATAGCTTCTAAACACTTTACAACCCAATTAACATCTCAAAGCTCATCATCCAAGAGCACTAAAAGAGAAAAACAACTAGGGTTGCATAATTAAGCTTGAAGATCCAATTTCAAGGAAATTTCTCCGTCAATCATCAAGAACCTCCCTTCCAAAGTATGCGTAGTGTTCATCCACGGATTCCTTTCGTTCCTGGAGTTCAAGAATCAATCTTTTAAATACAAAAGCTTGGTTGATTGTGGTGGTATGATCATACCCATGTGGATGCTTGTTTGTTTTGCTATTTAATAGTATTGTGACTATGTATCTCATGAAAGTTATGTTGTTAGTTGAAAAACATGATCTTTAGATGGATTGATAGAATACAAGTATGAATTCCCCCTATGCCTTAAAGAATGCATGCAAGGTGTTCTATAAAATGCCTAGTATGTTAGAACTTCATATTTACATGATTTCATGATAACTAAATAACAAGTTCATGTTAGTCATACACTCCAATATGAATTTCCATGCAAATTATGTGCTGTTATTGTTGTGGTATAAAGCATGTATGATAATGGAGATATAAATTATGTACACAAAATATATCCATGCTTTCCCTACCATGTTTGAGATGTTGAATAAATAAATGAAGTATAATATCCCCAAATCATTACAATATGAACTAAACGTTATATGTTGCCATTCCCTTATGCTTGAATGGTTTTCATGCGATTGCTATGAGTAGTATATGTTGTTGGAATGCCCATGATATTAGAATATGAGATTTATGACTTGATTATAAGCATTCCTATTCATGATAGATATTATGATGACCATGTACTTCATGAAATCTCCCACTCATGTATTATGGATTTTTATTGATGGTCGTGTACTCAAGAAATTCAAGTTATGTCAGTTTCCTTCCATCGAGTCCTAGGGGTACTTGTACCCAAAAAATATAGCTGTGTGCCTAGAGCTATGTCATGTTTTCATGATACTCTCAGTCAAGCCACGATCTATAGAATTCAGTCAGTCATATGACTCAGGAAAACTCAGAAATCTCAGTAATCTCAGTAGTCCAATAATCTCAGTAATCTCAGTGCTCAGTAACCTCAGCAACCTCAGTATTCACAATCAATCTCAGTAACTTCAGTACTCTCAACCAGTCCTCAGAACTCAGTACATTTCGTCAGTCATTAGAATCCAGTAAACTTAGTTTAGCTCTGCTAAATAATACCACTAGTATTAGTCCAGTTAATCAGTATCAGTTCATCTAATCAGTTCAGTTCAGTTATTCTGTTCAGCTTAGTTATTCAGTTCAGTGTCCTTCAGATGAGAGTAGAAGTTAGCACCGAGTGAACCCAAGGATGGGAACTCACCCGCCAGTTCAGGGTGTGATTCTTAGTAGTCATCCTTGTGTTCCAGAACTACGTAGCCAGCGTAGGTTGAGACATCTTAACCCATCAGATTAGGGTTGATGAGGTGGCTTAACCCATCAGTTTAGGGTTCCCACCATTCTCATTGAGTACCTGCCAGTATAGGGTTCTCACAGCTGTCCTTACTAGTGGCGCAGTATTGACACCCCTCCAGTCGGGGCAGAGATTGGACCCCGGCTTAGCTATTATAGCGTATTTGGGGCATGTCGGTTAGATAACTACTTCCCACAATTTTAGTTACAAATTTTAGGACTGTCAGCTATAGCTACCCAGTCTCAGTAAAGAACTCAGATAGTTCTTCAGATTTCAGTATATCAGGACCGTCAGATATAGTCAACTCAGAAATAGAATTGAACTTAGATTGTTTCCTTCAGATTTATGGACTGTCAAATACAGTCACTTATGCTATCTATCACAAAAGTTGTCAGAACTCATGCTATCTATAGTCAGCTTTAGGACTGTCAAATACAGTCAATCAGACCAGTTTTTGATAATTCAAACTATCAGAAACAATCATTCCTTTATCAGTAATATAGTATCAATCTCCCAATATTCAGTAATACAGTATCAGATCCATTACTTATTAGTGATTTACATATCAATATCAGTAAACTCAGTCTTTCAGAATCTCATTATCAGTACACTCATGTTGTTAGTATTCAGACTCAGTAGTCAGTATCTCTACGAGTTCAGTTATAGTTACGTATGCATGTATATACTCTCACATTCATATCAGTCAGTATTTTTCATGTATATAACCCTTTGCATTTAGCCTACCTCACTCGTATACTCAGTACATTCAGACGTACTAACGCATTTGCACTATGGTGATTTCTCTTATGTTACACCATAGGTTCAGAGGTATGAGCTCCAAATCAGCAGTAGATTCCAGGATCAGTAGTCAGAGTTAGACGTGAATCCTCATCCTTTGAGGACATGATGATTTCATTTTTATTTCAGTTTTCATTTTATTTCAATAGTTGGAGTTAGTTGGGGACATGTCCCATCAACTCCTTATTCAGTTCAGTTAGAGGCTTTCAGACTAGATGTCAGATTAGATTTTTAGACTTCAGTATTTATGTTTTTTTTTGGTATTGTTATACCATATTTTTCAGATATGTATCAGTATTGAACCTTATGGCCTTACAGTTCATGTTTCCGCATATTTTATGAGATATTATGAAGTTTATAGGTATAGATATTAGTCATGGGTTGACTTGTGGTCCCTCGGGGTCATGAGCACCGTGTAGTATTCCGGTTCAGCGAATCAGGGCATTACAAACTTGGTATCAGAGCCTAAGGTTCAACAGTGTCCTAGGAAGTCTGAAATCTGCATCAAGTAGAGTCTAGTACATGGGCGTGTTGTGCACCACACTTATGTGCAAGAGGCTATGAGATGTTTTAGGAACAGTTTCCCTTCTTTCTTATCTCAAGATCATGCTATAGTAAGTTTTTTTAAGGAAACCATGTAGATTTATATCATGCACCCCTCATGTTCACTTTACCTTACTTTTAACGTAATAGAAATAGTGAAGTTCAAAGTCCTAAAGATAGGGCTTTCTCAGAAAGTCCCTACGGTCAGTTATGAGGTTAGCAACAGACTCAAACAATATCCTATCAGTTCATTATTGTTCCAAGGTCATACAGATTTTATTCATGATCATGAGAACTCATTCTTGAACCCAGAAGTTTAGCAGTAGTAGAGTTAGGATAGTATTATTCTATTTGATCAGATTATTTATTCATGGGGATTAGATCAGTAGGCTTGAACAGTACGAGCTAAACACTTAAGTTTATTGACTCAAAATTAAGCATGAAGGTGTGAATGTGATATTAGCAGTATATGAGGAAACAGAATCAGATGATGTGTTTAGTAAGATAGACAGGTGTTGAACATAATGTAGGTATGTGATGGTAGATCAAGTACCTAAGCCAGGCCCTCAGATTTCAGTAGTAGAGCCAGTATGTATAAAAAACAGTAAGGGAATACAATTCTAGACCCATTCTCATCTAAGTGCAGAGTTTTTCACTTCAGCTATCACGAAACCAACTCAGGCATTGCATACCAACTCTATGGTCATGAACTATAATCATGTATGAATTCAATTTCCAGTATAAGGAGTCTCTTTTACTCCACAGTACGAGTCATGTTCCATGCGAACAATCTACTTTCACACACTTTCCATAGGATTATGTGCGCCTTCAGTTCCCAGTATAAGGGGTTCAGTTCCAGCTCCCTCAGTATTCGAATCATGTCCCACGAGTACAGAAAACTCTAGACTCAAGTTATGCAACTTATGACTTATGTACGCATATCATGCTTTCCAGTATACTTACTTCCATGACTCATGTTATGCCCCTACAGATCAGATACATTTAGACTATGTCATGTATATCCTCAGTTCAGACCTTATTGGTAAATCCAAAGTATTGATATTTTATTCCTCAAGTTTCAGTTATGTGTCAAGTTTAGTTTGTATCTATTCATGTTTTAGGTCCTCCTGATTTACTCCTCCAGTTAGCTCTCCTTATGGAACAGTGTAGTGATGAGCAGTTTTTTAGATAAGAGAAGATTGTTGCATACTTACTTTGCATGAGGGTGTAGTTGTGAAGATAGGCTTGAATGTCATGATAAATGTGCAAGTAAACGTCTAGAAAGGGGTTGTATTTAGAAGTTGGGAAAGTACAAAGTGTAA